>NW_014541837.1:1770488-1805814 GCF_000741045.1 Vigna radiata var. radiata
AACATTATTTGGAAGATATTTTCTGTTGATATTCCCAAACTAAATTAATTCAACAACTGAATTTTATCTTTTAATTTTCCTGACTTTCCAAAATTACACAAATGCCCTGAAATTTCTATATCTGCACTTAAGTCCCTTTGTTTCTTTCCAAAATTGCAAGAAAGCCCCCAGTTGACCAGTCTTGACCATATTCAAACAGCATTGACCAGCTTTGACTCAAGATGACGCACCAATGAGATGCCGCCACGTGTCCGCCCCTTTCCACCCAGAATTAGGGTTTTGCAATTGGGGGTAGAGTGAATTGGGAGGCTCCATTCTGCCTGCTGCAGGTCTGGTTTGCTTGCAAGTCTGGCTTTGATTGTAGGTTTTGATGAACGAATCTGCTTGTTGCGTAATGGTGGCCGGCGACGTGATTGCCATGGAGGAAGAGGATTCACGATTATGGGTTCTGCGGCGTGGAGGAAGACGAAGGCGTCGTTGTGCGAAGGAGAGAAAGATCTCTCGTGATGGTGGCCCATGATGTGTTGGGGAAGCGGCAGCCGACGGCAAGGTTGGCGGCCTGCTGAGGTGATGAAGATGACTGCGCGATGGTGGAGGAGTCGCAACTTGCTTGCGCGAGGAAGATGATGAGAGTGCATGGTTGGTGCGATGGTGAAGATGAACGTAGGTGCGACGGTGTAAGGTTTTGCTGTGTTGATGGCTGCGCGACCATGGGCTCCGGCGACGTGGTGGTGACGCGATGTGTTGGCGGCGGCTAGGGTTTACCAGACTAGGGTTTTCTGGAGAAAGATTGAAGATGGTGATGACGTGTCATGGGGAGTTAGGTGGCATGTTCTGAGTGGTTGGATCTATTAGTGGTGGATTGCCACGTGGCAAAATCTGGTGAAGTCTGACTTAGGAATGGTAGGAGGGTGTGTGTATAGTGAATTGGGGGGTGTAGGCGAAAAGGGTTTCTGTTGGGCTTTAGTATTGGCCTGGTTTAGAACTGAGGGGTGCATGTAGGGAAATCTCGGGGTGCAAGAGTAAAGATTGCCTATTTGGCCCATCTGGACATTATTTTTCAAATAAAATCTGATTTTGGGCTTTAAATTGCAATTTGGACCAATAAAACTCTAACTTCAGCTACACAAATAAATATTAGAACATCCAAGAATAATTTATGCAATTAAATTCACTTTTTAAGCCTCTTTAATTCCAAAACCCAACAATTCAACTTCACACAGATTCACTTTAAATCAATCATTTAAGCACAAATATCTCATCAAAAATTTGAATTTTAAAGCATAAATGTGGGCATAAATATGCACTCATCAAGGATCCAGGTAGGATTGCATCAATGGTGATGCTCATGGTGTTGTTCATGACTGGGATAATCGTGATGGTGGTGTATATGTGATGATGATCATGGTATTTGAGATGCTCCAGGTGATGTTATGTTGATAATAGTGTTACTATAATGGTTAGCTTAGGCGTTTATGTGTGAGATATTAGTGATGACATCAAGGTTTAAGGGTTAAGGATCAAGGATTGAAGATCAAGGGTCGAGAATTGAGTAATTCATTATGATTAAATTGTTATGTTAGAGGATTAGGAATCTTGTTGTTATTACTGTTGGGTTTGGGGTGGTTTATGGTTGATATATTCAATTTGTTTATATCTTATTGCTATTATGATTGTTTTATCAGTAGCTTACCTCATACGTGTTTGTGTTTGTGTGTTCTAAATGATATTATCGGCGATGATCGTATAATGTATTATACGTGAGCAGATAATGTTGTAGATATTGAGGCGTGATATATTTGAGAGGTGACAAGGAACAAACTTGAGATTTTATTCAAAGTTATTGCATTTGAGTTTTAAAACAATGTAATTAGAGTTGTTTTATTTCCTTCGTTATTTTCATTATTTTAAATAATGTAATTGGACAAGTATTTTGGAATTATTATGCTTTGAATAAATTTATGCAGTTTAAATGTTAAGGTTTTTAAAAATACATTTTTTGCTATGTTAATGTTTAAAATTTATCGATTTTTGTAATAACGCGCCCTAAAATTTGGGGTGTTCCATTAGTGGACAAAGTTAAACCCATGATCTCTTCCACATTTTCTTATGACCTTGCAATCTTATAACTCTTTCATAACATTATCAGGGTAGAATAATTTATTTATTTTTAAATTATATTAAATATTACTAATATATAATTCATTTCATTATTATTAATATTTCCTTAATTTCTCTTAAGACCTGCGTTGAGTAGTAGGCCCTGTGCATTGAGAGGTGTTTGGCTGATGTGGCAAGTTGAACCTTACATCTTCTTGAAGCTCGAAGGAAATCAAGTCTTTGGTGGCTTTGAGACACGTCTACATTGTTTGGAGCATATGGAGGTTGTTTGGGGCTTGTGGGAACATTCTCTTCTTCCTCTTTATGTCTCCTTCTTCTTTCATCTTTCATTTTATAAGCTTGAGGCTCTTCGTAGAAATGGAAAGTCAAGCCCCCACCTTGTTAAGGGTGTTTGTAGTCATTGAACTTTCATGTACTTTGTAAATGCTTTGATTATATATATGTCTCTTTCCATTAAATGATAATTTCTTGTTTCTACCCTCAATGCTTGCTTGAAATGGGAACATGGATAGCTTGATTTGTGGTTCATTAGGTTTTGGGAAGAATATAGTGAAACTTAAACCTGAAACAAGAAATCTAATGGAACTTGTATCTAGGAGTGGAACTTGAGTTATTAGTTGTCTTAAATCTTATATCTTAATGCAGGTTAGTTTGTTAAGTGTCCAAAGGATTGGTTCTTAGTGAGAAAATCCATATTCTTTCACCTAAGGGATTAAGGTTGAAGTGTTTTTTTGAATTGACTTTAGTGTTTAGTTGAAGTGTTTGTTATTATTATCACATTGATTTATCATAAATTTAGCAAGTTTTTGTTATCTTTTATTTTATAACAAATTTCATAATACACGTAAACCTTATAAATACAAATGCATGTAATAATTTTTTATAGAGTATAAATCATAATTCATACTCATTATTCTACTTATATAAATTCTAAAATTTTCTTACGTTTATCCACATTTTGATTTCTGATAAAAACAAAAAGTCATCACGTGTTTTAGTTTTTTAACATATACTTGAACTTTAATTAAAATACTGGTTTAAAGTCATCATACAAAATTGTCTATTCTTTATGTTTCAAACTATTGCTTGTAGTAGTTTTTTATATTGCCAAGTTTAGAAACTTTATCTATAATTACATAAGCATGTTTTAATTAAGAAAGTTAATTCATCATCTTCCATTAGTAAATGTATTTTCAGGACTTTATAATCTAAATTTAACTATTATTGTTACTGTATGATTCGAAAATTCTAAAATTGTGTACAAGAAATTGATATGATTTAGATTATCTAAAACCTTATAGAAAAATAGATCCAATGTGAATGTGAAAGTTGTTTGGTTGATATTTCATTTGACACAGTTGATTTACACAAAAATCCAATTTGTCACTGCTCCTTCTTCTATTGACGTATTGACTCTGCTCAATTAAAGACCAATTCAACTTATTAGCCACCAACTTTCATAATGCACCTCTCACTTAACTTTTAACCGTACAAAAATTCCAATGCAAACCCTTATAATGAAAACTTCCAATTGCAAAGTTACATCATAAATGAATAACCAAAAAGTGTATCTAGCACCTAAACAAAAATTTAATTTTTATATAATGTTATTTTAGTAGTCTTTTTTATTTATTAAATAAAGGAATAAAGAAATAAAGAAATCATTTTTATGGCGATTTGCTAATGTACTTTGTACTCATTTTATGAAAGAAAAAATTCCTTATACATGGGTTATTTTTGAAAGTGAAATTATAACTTGGTAAATATTTTTTTTAAATTAATTATTGAAATATATTAACACACGCTCATTCATTTTTTAATTATACTTTATTAAAATTAAAATATAATTATACATTTTAAATTATTCCTTGTTTACAAAATTTTAAGTCTATATTATTTTATACATTTTCTTATCATAAAACACTGAGAAACATTAAATATTTGGTATACACAACGTTTCTGAGAAAACATACAGAAGAGTAAAGGAAAAACTGAACGGTAAAGGCAGGTAAAAGAGGATGAGAAAAAAAGAAAATACAAAAGGTAATATTATCTGGTTTAAATTTACGCATTAAACGGGGAGAATGCGGAAAAGGGTTGATGAAACTTTGGGAATCTTAGTTGACAGGGTATTGCTACCTTCCTCTAACACCAAGCCCACCACCAACAACCACCCAGAACGCCATAACATTCCAACAATTAAATAAACACAAAAAATAAAAAAAAAAGTCATTTTTTTTCGTTCCGTGTAGCTTTTTGGAGCTGGATTCTCCTTGAATTCTTCGTTTGACTAGTTTTTGTTTCTGGGTTTTTTTGATCTTTTCAAAGGGTTCCAGCTCTTACCTGCTGCCGAGAATTGTTCATACCAAAAATTGCCTTCTTGCTGCTCGTGTTTCCCTTGTGCTCGGTTAAGTGGGATGTGGAGAGATCCGGGAGTTTCAGCTGATTCTTTCTATGAAATCCGCCCGGAATGTACCGATGTTCCTATTTCTCGATTTAAAATCAAGGTTTGTTTTTGTTTTTAATCTTTTTTCTTTTTCTTTTCCCCCATTATTTGGTTTGGTCTTGCGTAATTTTTAAGGGTATCTTTGTTTGTTTGTGAATGAGAAGTCTTTGGTTGATGGGAATTGATGTTGGTCTAATGTGAGCAATGCATGTGAATTTGAGGTTTTGTGAATGGTTTTGGTCGTTTAAGAATGTCAGGTATACACACACATGGCTTGACTGCCTCTGTAAGCTATACGAGCTTGTTAAGTGAATATCTGGAAAACAAATTTGTTCATCTGAGGGATGGGGAATTGTTGACCTTTACGAAGTCGTCGACAGTGGTTTTGATGTTGGTATTTTATCAATGGGAAAGGAGTTTTCGTTTTACATCTTTCAGCAGGATAGTGTCTCTTTTTGTTTTTTTATGTATTTCAAATCAGTGATGTTAAGTATCCGTTTTAATCAATGAAATCTGGTTCAGTTAGAAGAATTTATTGTACATAATTACATATATATAAATGTTATTGGTTATATTATTATCCCAATGGATACAATCCTGATTCTTAAACTAGTTTCATGAAAAAGAAACACTTAATGATTCAGATGATCAAGTAGAGTTTGATTAAGTGAAACACTCATTGTATCAATATTTCCATATTGCTTTTGCTGCAATAAACAATGCAGCGTTTGGACTTGTTATTCACTGCTTGATTGCTAAGTACATATATAACTGAAATGAGAATTAAATTTGAGTATGGATAAAATACACTTTTTATTTTATAACGGATCATGACTAATGCCACCTGATTAATTGTCCTTGTGGTCCTTTGTATCATATGAGACATTAAACAAAATAAATCAGTTAGATGGTTCTATACCTCAATGCAAAAGTCATGTGCCTTATTGTGGTTCTATGGTGTATTTGGCTGGAAAGAAACACGATAATCTTTACTAGACATTGTTTGTCCCGATTCAAGTTTGGATCAGCTAGTTTTTCTCACTTTCCATTGCGTTCTGCCCATGGCCATTTTTTGTTTTATTTTTTAATTTTTTTATTTGGGGGTGGGTCAGGGGTCTCTTTTAGATCTGTAGAGAGATTGACGTGTTTGTGTTGTATATTACTTGTTTTTAGGTTTTGTCTTTTTTCCTTTTATGCTTGGTTGCAATTTTTTTTATCAAAAAAGAAGAAAAAGGGGTAATCATTCGCCTTCAGCTGAGAACTAGTACAGTTAGTTCAATTTCTAATCTAGTGATACTTACACAATGTTCATTAATTTTGAACTTATTTTTGTTATGTGGTCCAGGCTGGTAAAACACTAAGTGCAAGAAAGTGGCATGCTGCATTTACTCCAGAAGGGTATCTAGATATAGGCAAGACTCTAAGCCGAATCTACCGTGGGGTAATTGTTTTTTATAGTTAAATGCTGCTTCAATATGTTTGAGGATATGGAATTTAGTCTGTCTCCTACATTCCGTAATGGTGTAGTCAGTGTGTTAGAGATCATGGGGAACTCTGGCTGGCTGGAAAACATAAGGTTATATGTTTTGTATGGTTGAACTGACTCTTGGAATCTAACAGAACATTTTGGTATTGGTGTAATTTGGTTCTCTTTAGAGCATGAGATTCCATTAACTTGGCTGAGATTGAAGTATACAGACCACTAATTATCAGAAATAAATTAAGCTGGCCAAGTACTGCCAACTACAGATTTCAAGATATTGTTGATTGTGATAAAATTGAAATTCCTTTTTCCACATATTTTCATATGCATTTTTCTTGTGAAACATCTTCCACCTTTTTTTTCTGTGCTGTGGGTTGATGGTTGCTTAAAATTTTTGAATCAGGGAGTCCATCCATCTATTAGGGGAGAAGTTTGGGAATTTCTACTTGGTTGCTATGACCCCAAAAGTACATTTGAGGAAAGAGATCAGATAAGACACCGCAGAAGGTTACAGAATCCTCTTTTTCAACCTTATTACTGTCACAGCATCCTAAAACATTTAAATATTTTATAGTGTTTCACTTCTCTGCACCACATTCTTGAGATGAGCCTTAAAAATTGTGACAGTAATTGCTTCCTCGTCCTTTATAATATCAGTACTTTTTGTGCTATAAACTTCAGTTGCTGAATTCCAAATCTAATGGATCCTTACTTGACTATCACTTTTACTTCTTATGTTATCAGAATGCAATATGCTACACTTAAAGAAGAATGCCGCCAATTGTTTCCTCTTATTGGAAGTGGTAGATTTGTCACAGCACCTGTTGTTACTGAAGATGGTCTTCCAATTCAAGATCCATTGGTTCTGAAAGAAACAAATTCAGCCAAGGGATTGGATGTACATCATCAAGATAATAATAATCATTCAAGTAGGATTGCTACAAATAGTTTACATAAGGTGACAGACAAGATAGTAGTCCAGTGGCTGTTAACTCTCCATCAAATAGGTTTGTAAATAATTTTTTTCCTTAATACAGTCTGTTATATTTCGTATATTATATTTTATCTATTTTTTCTGCATGTAATCTTTAAGTTTTAGGCAGAACCCTGCCCCGCAATTATTTTCTTCACATGTCCATTATACCTGAAATGATTTGTTGTACAGATTCAATTTGACTTGCATGGCATATGGGTGGAATATACAATCTATTTTGTTGTGAAAGTTTTCTCATGCAATAATATAAGACCCGATTGCTAAAATATAATTGACTCAGCAAATGACATTTCTATTTTACATACATTTCAGGTCTTGATGTGGTTCGCACTGATAGGACATTAGTTTTTTATGAGAAGCAGGAAAACCTGTCAAAATTATGGGATGTACTAGCTGTTTATGCTTGGGTAGATAAAGACGTTGGCTATGGTCAAGGTGAGTCATACATATTTGGTATATTTTGGGCATTCTGTTTACAACATTTTCTATATATGAACTTCTAGAACATAAAAGTGAAATTGGTTTTCTATAAGTTAAAATTAACTTGTGCATAAATTAAGTTGTATAAGTTTTATCATGTAGCTTTTTTAATTTTAACTTGTGATGAACTAATTTTGAATTATGTAGAAATCAAATTTATTTTTTCTTATTTATCTCTTCTAAAAGTGCTTATAAAGAACCTTGTTCAAATAGACCCAAGGACCAATGATAATATTTAGATATTCCTATCTGAGATCATTCCTTAATACTCATGATAATTCTATGCAACAACCTTGCACTGCTCTATGATATATTTACTACTTGTTGAAACTTATTTTAACTTCAACAAACCTGGTCCTAAATGGGAAGCCAACATTCATGGAATAGTTAATTGGTATTTAATGCATGGTAACTTTCTGTGTTCGTGTATTTTTAGTTTTTGAAATAGCTTATCATTTCCCGCGTATTTAGACAACTGTTTTAAAGTGGTCGGTCAAATTAAAGCCTCTTTGTTGTAATTTGAGATAATATCTTTTAGAATCTTCCTAATTAGAGGAAATAGATACATAATCTTTTATTTTATTTTATTTTTTCAAGATTTCCTAGTTTCCCTATTTCCCTTTTTAGAAGAATTAGATTACTACAAATAAAGGGTATCATAATGTATTTTTCATGATTTGAATAATAAATCAGTATTATTTTCCACATGGTATCAGAACAGGTTTTCTGATCCTTTTCTACTTTGTCTTTGTTGCCGCTGGTGGCAGCCGCCACCGGCGGCCCCCTAAAAGTTTCTTTTTCAACCTGTGCTTTTATACTTCAATGGGCAATCTCTGGTTTTTGTCTCGCATTTGTTCGGTGTTGCCATCCGGCCACTGTCGCCGACCACTTTCGCGGCCATCGTCTCCGCCACTTGTGCCACCGATGCACCAACACCTAGTCCTAACTCTATTGCTTCCGCTATCTTCTTCTCTATTCTGAAGGCCTCCCTTATGTTCAAGGCAGTTAAGTCCCTTGAAGTTTTGTTGCTACTCAGGGCAGTGAAGTCCCTGAAGGTTTGTTGTTGTTTGCTTCTGCAGGACAGTTGTTTCCTGAAAGTCTCCCATATGTTCAGGGTAATTAAGTCCCTTGAAGGTTTATTACTGTTTAGGGTGATTAAGACCCTACAGGTTTGTGACTGTTAGCCTTTTAATTCCAGCCGCTGCAGGGTAGTGTAGTCCCTGCAGGTCTGTTGTTGTTTGCCTCTGGAGGACAGATGTTTCCTGAAGGCTTGTTGCTATTTAGGGCAGTTAAGTCCTTTGAAGTTTTGTTACTGTTTAGGGTGATTAAGTCCCTACAGGTTTGTGGCTGTTAGCCTTTTAATTCCAGCCGTTGCAGGGTAGTGTAGTCCTTGCAGGTCTGTTGTTGTTTGCCTCTGGAGGACAGATGTTTCCTGAAGGCTTGTTTCTGTTTAGGGCAGTTAAGTCCTTTGAAGTTTTGTTGTTGATCGCCACTATTGATGGCAATGCAGTTCCTGCAGTTTGTTGCTATTCGCCACTGCAGGCCCTTCATCTGTTCTTGCAGTTTGTTGCTGTTTGCTGCTGCAAGTCACCATCCCGAAGTTGAAGTTCGCCCTCGTCCATTGCTGTCCAGGTTGAAGTTTGTCCAAGTTGGTTTATTGGGTTTATTGAGTTTGTCTATTCCAAGCTTGGTTCATACTATCTAGTATGATCCAGCTTGAGGGNGAGTGTTGTAATTTGAGATAATATCTTTTAGAATCTTCCTAATTAGAGGAAATAGATACATAATCTTTTATTTTATTTTATTTTTTCAAGATTTCCTAGTTTCCCTATTTCCCTTTTTAGAAGAATTAGATTACTACAAATAAAGGGTATCATAATGTATTTTTCATGATTTGAATAATAAATCAGTATTATTTTCCACACTCTTCATTTTCACTATTGAAAAAACAAGCAGAGAAATCTGTACTCTGAGAGAAGAAAACACCAACTTGGTTTATGGAAAGAATTTAATAAACGAGGCATATTGCTTTATATATAGTTTATCTTCTGTTTTTCTTGTGATCAAGCAAGAAATATTTGCTAGCCACAATTTGCAACTAACCTAAGCTTCCAGTTTTAACATTTTACAATTCTGGGCAGGAATGTGTGACCTATGCTCCCCTATGATAATTCTTCTTGATGATGAAGCAGATGCATTTTGGTGCTTTGAGCGTCTGATGCGCAGGCTTGTAAACATCTTGTCTATAGACTCTATTTTATTATTAACTTTCTTCAACACTCTTTTATTCTATTACTTATTGACAAGATTGGAGGGAGGGTTCTAGTATTTGATTATTGGATTTTCTTGGTATTTCCTGGAAATGTTATATATATTGGATTTGTTCACTTCTAAATATAATCTCTTTCTTAAGTTGCACAATGCAGAGGCCAGTTAAAATTTTGCTTAAGTTCCTCTAGGTTTGACACTAATGTTTTAAGTATGCTGTTCCAGAAATCCATTCGTTATAATGTTGAAAACTCACTGGTTTACTATTTTCTTGTGCATACTTAGTTAGATTAGATATTTCTGTCACAATTTTGCAAATACTCTTCCTTGCACAGTTGGAGCTATCCCAAATTTGTAAGATGTACTTCTGTTAATAAAATTACAATTGAGCTTTCATGTTTTCAGATATACAACTTGAAAGAGAAGAATTGCATGTATTTGTAATTTTGTACATGTTAGAGATGTAAATGTAATTAAACCATTCTCGACTCTTCACCTAACAGCATAAGCTTTTAGGAGAGTTGGTTGCATAGAAGGTATTTGAGCTTCAACACATGGTATGCCCCCATGTATTATTCGTTTTTGAAGTCCTATTGGGTCTTGTGTAATGGGGTGGGTTAAGGATGTACTCACGTAATAAACCATTCTTGAGAATTCACCCAACAACTTAAACTTTTTGGTGAGTTGGTCATCGATGCTTGAAATTTTATTAAAGAAGTTGGTACACAAAGATTACATGAGATTAGTTAATGCTTTGTGGTTACACAGAAACTAGTTTTGTTGGTTGTATTTCGTAGGTTGAATCTCAGTTTCTTATTATTTGTGTTCTTGAATTTGTAAAGCGCGGCAATTTTAGATGCACTGAGAGCTCTGTTGGGGTGACATCTCAACTAAATGTGTTGGCTTCAGTTACTCAAGTAATTGATCCAAAACTTCATAACCATTTAGGTATTTTCTTGCATATATGCTTGTCTTTTAGTTATGGTGAAAGAAGGATTTTTAACTTAAATTATATTGTTTTTATGTGATCTGTTTTAAGAAATGAAGATTGCAAGAAAATGAGTTGTTATGATCAGTTCTTGTATTGTCATTCAAAGTTGAATAAATCAATCTCCTTTCTTCAATTAAATTTAATTTCACTGCTCTCAACTAATGTTGGAGAAACAGAATGTACTAATAATGTTCTGTCTTTTGATTTTGGAGCACAGACAATCTTGGTGGAGGTGACTATCTGTTTGCTTTTCGAATGCTAATGGTTTTGTTTCGTCGAGAATTCTCCTTTTGTGATTCATTGTATCTTTGGGAGGTATGTTTGGCTTCTTTTGTGCTTTGTGATATATTTTGTTACATGTATTGAACCAAGGAATCTCTTAAGTTTGCTTTGTGTATATAACAGATGTATCATGTACCTAATCATGATCTGATATGTTACATCATTTTTGTATTAGAAGTTTTCGGATCAATAAATTTATGATTTATCTAATGAGATTAGTTTAGTGTTCCTTTTGTGTGTATGCATTGGGATGATGAGTAACTAATGACTTAAACTTTGAACAGATGATGTGGGCCTTGGAATATGATCCTGACTTGTTCTTGGTATATGAAATGCCTGAATCAGCTTCTGAAAAAGCTGTGGGCTCAAAAGGGAAATCAAAGTCAATACGTCAATGTGGAAAGTATGAGAGAGAATTTTTGAAGAGTGGATCAAAGAATGCTTCTCAAGCTCCTCTTCCTATATCTGTTTTCCTTGTTGCTAGTGTTTTGAAAGATAAAAGTTCAAAACTACTCCAAGAAGCACGGGGTCTGGATGATGTTGTCAAGGTTAGTCTTGTCACATTTAACTTTGCATTGATCAATCAGATGGAAGAAACTATATATATTAAATTGGTTGAAATGCATTTTTTTCCTATGCTTTAATTGCAAATTTTATCATTTAGTTTTATAAAATTAAATAAGGTTTAATTAGTAATTAGATCCTTATATTTAGACTTTTGATTCATTTTTATCCTTATATTTGTTTTTGACTCAATTGAGTTCCTATTTTTATGAGGAGACTCTGGTTCCTTCCATTAAATTGAAGTTAATACCTTTTAAAAGTTGTGTGAAAATCAATCAAGTGTCAAAATCTAAATATTCTTCTTGGGTGGAACTCTTTTGATTTTGACACCTTCTAAATAAAAGATGAACCAAATTTTGATACATTGTAGACTCAAATTTTGGCACATAGTACTTCAAATATAAGGATTCAAATATAATGACAATACCAATTTACAGAATGGACCATCTTGAGTTTTTTTTGTCACAAAAATATAAGGATTCAATTGAATTTTTTTAAATATGGACGACTCAAAAAAAAAAAAAAAAAGAATATATATATATATATATATATATATATATAGGTACCAAAACAAATCAAAATATTGATATCAAATTACTAATTAAACCATTAAATAATTTTAGTCCACTTTTAATATTTTTTTCTCATTTCTTACATAATTTTGATGTGTTGTTAAGTGATGACAATATTAATTATTTACTTACATAAACTTTTGATATTAATTGGAAAATCACATTGACTAAACTATGACAAAAATGAATCTGAGCTTAAATTATTTCTTATTGAACAGTGTCTTAAGTTTTTTTATGTATTATATAAAAGCAATATATTTGTATGAATTTAATTAAATGCTAACATTAATTTTTATTTTTTTATACTATTATCCAATCATAAACAGTCATACGTATATAAATTGTTAAAGACGTATATAATGTGATTTTTGTGTTGGTTGACTGTGTACAAAATTTTAAATTCAATACTTGAAAATCAAACACTTATATTCTTTAAAAAATATAATTTACATTAGTTGTCAAAATAAAACATTTATACATGGGATATAATTCACCTTATTCATTTATGAAATTAATTTATATACATTGTAAAACATTTCTCATATATATGCAATTAGAATTTGCCCCATTGTCCCCCATTGTCACAATATCAATAAATATTATAATGCAGTAAAATGATTAAATTTCATTGCACATGTATGTGAACATAATTTACACTAACCTTTCACATAGATTCAATTATTTATTATTTATTAATAAAATGTAGTGATAGGGCAAGTCTATGTAAAATGTTTTATATAGGCAGTGCATATAAATTAAACTATTCGTTTTTAACAAATTTTGTTTTACTTTATTGCTCTATCATTCAGTATGATTGTCAATACGAAAGTTTAATATGTTAACTAAAAAATATTTCTTGGAATAATTTTTTAGGTGATTATTATTAAAGTCAACACTGTTAATCCTTTTTATAAGACTCAATTGATAATATCAAATTCATTAATTTATTTAGGCTAAAATACCTATAATAAAAATAGAGAAGTTATATGGCCAAATAATTTGAGGACAGAAAAGAGTGTGAATGACAAGGGTAGTTTTGAAAAAAAAAATACATTAAAAATGTTTTGTATTATCAATGAAATTAACCACTCTTTTAACCTTGATCAATTAAGTAATTGAAAATTATAAGCAAGAAGGGACAGACTATTATTTTTCTTGTATCTACTAACTTGTTTATTCTCCTTTGATGTAATTATTCTCAGATTTTGAACGACATAACTGGGAATCTAGACGCCAAAAAAGCTTGCAATGGGGCTATGAAACTTCACAAGAAATATTTGAAAAAGGTAATGTTTTACTCTGCAACTCTTCCTTGCTTTTCATAATTAGAATTTCAGGTGAGATTTGCACTCACTTATATATTATATATTATAAATTAGCATCGAGTAGAACAATATGTCCAAGAAACAATAAATATCCTTTAAAATAGATTCTAACTTAATTTTGATATCATGTTAAAAATAGACTTTAAATCTAATTCAATCTCATAAAACTTGTTTGTAAAATGAGGTTTGCACACACTTATGTACTATAAATTAGCCTTATGATATGGGACTTTCAACAGTTTAAAATGCATTAAATCATAATTTCCAAATTCTAAGAACTGATCTTTAACCATAGTTTCTTTGGTATCTATGTTTCTGTTCTTTTTGTTTTCCAACATAATCTTGTTTATATATCTCCTAAACTATTCAAGTAATGTTGTAATTCTGCAGGCCAAGAAACCCTAGCACCAAATACATCTAAATATTCACTGATTCTTTGTAATGTGTTGTATGATACATTTGTCTCATTCGCCACCCTACCATCTTGTTCCGAGGGAGGTAATAATGAAGAACATTAGGAGTTTACAGAATTGGAAAAAGGGATTCAAATATCCAACAATCGAAATCCCTGAGCAACTGTTGTATGTGAAATCAATTTGATTTTTCTTTTTTCTTGTGTATCCAAAAGAAGTGAGATTGTATATGAAAATAGAATTTTTCTGTAGAACTGTCTATTTTGTTGGACTTAGTTATTCCATATGGGAAAACAAGGTATATGAAACAGCCATTCTTTCTACTATTTATGTGATCGTATTCTAGACAAATTGAATACAAATGTATTTATAATGTAGCAAAATTTGATAAACATGGACATAAACCCATCCTCTTCTCCAAGTTCGGTTGAATCAAAGGATTTGTTGTCTGCTTAAAACTCTATTGTTCAACCAAGGAAAAACCAAAAGCATCTAAAATACGTATAAACTCATTGAGCAAATATTTTAGTATTAATGGCACCAAACAAAAGATAAAATTGCATTTTATGATAATGACTAATAATTTTATACTCTACAAATCATATTTTTTCGCTGGAATTTTCGAAGTGCTAAAACTTTGTTTGTTGTAAGCTCTGTCCCACCAGCTGTTTCAGTAAAATAGCAATTGGAGTTAAAGGAAAAAGTAACGTTAGGTAACGTACATTTATATTTATTTTACACATTACAATATTATAAAAGAATGAATTTTTGTAATTTTAAAAAAAGAAATTATAATTTGTGTCAAAAGAAAAAAATACACGAGAAAAGAGAGAGAAAATTACTTTTTACAATGAAAATAAAAATATTACTTCACAATTCACCTTTAAGAATAATATAATTATTACAAAAAAGAAAGTAAACTTTTGTATTTATAAATAAAAAGAAAGATTGAAGAGTAAAAATTTGTAAATTAGGTGTAAAAATTTTTTCAGTATGGAAGTAATAGTGTTAAAAGAGAAATAACGTCTTATAGAAAGATTATGTGTAACTAGGGGTTTATGTGAGTGCTACGTTTATTTGTAAATATTCTGTTTTTTTTTAGAATATTTCCTTTTCTATTGACTATTCTCAGCCTTATTTTTTCTTATTCAGGTTTTGCTGCTTATAAGATACAAGAAAACTGCATCTCAATTATGTTTTTCAGACTCTATTCTTCAATTTCAACAATTTTTTATTCCATAAACCATTATAATACTATACATAAATTTACATTATTCTTTGGTTGAACTCATTTGGTTTATTAATACACAGTTTTCCTTTCATAATTTGTGTTTTTCTCTCAAATTTTAATGAAGGTGACACTCACCTAAAATAAGAAGCATATACGAGAAACTTTCAATATTTGTGCTAACAAAAAAGACATACAGAGAACTATTACCAATTCTTTTGCCTCAAAAGACATGAAAAGAACAAAAACAAAGGTAATAAAGGACGACACGAACATATACTTCAAACCATGGTTATCAAATGGATAATGATACTTATACAACATATTTTTGACAATATTTGAACATCATCTACGTGTCATTCTGTGAGTGGTCCAAAATTACTCCACAATCAATAATAATAATCATAACGCTATCATGGACCAATTACAGAATGACACGTAAGATGATGTTCAAATATTGTAAAAAAAATGTTGTTTAAGTACCATTATCCTTATCAAATTGACCTTACTGTTAGACCTCTAGTCTCAGTTGTGATCTAAAATGGTGATATGCAAATTTGTATTAATCCAATAACATTAGTATAAAACCGGTCAAATCTGATGAAAAAATGGTTAAAAGAGCCTCTAATGTATTGGTTATTCCATTTTTATTTTATATATAGAATTTAAATGTTGATTTATATTATTGAAATTTAAATTTGAGTACAATAGTCATATTTTGTTTAAACTTTTATATGTATTTAAATGTTAAGAACTTATATATTTATGTTTTATTTTGGTTTTAAAACTTTTATGCATTTTGGTTTTAGTTATAAATACACGATGAGAAAAACATAAATAAGATGAAAGTAATTAAAAATAAATTGAAATTCAAGAAATTTTGAAAGATATTTTAAATAAATAAAATAAAAGAATTTTAAATATTTTAGAAAATATAAGAAATTTGAAATTTTAATTTTTTTTCATTAAGCTCTCACTCCACTCACAAAGATAAAATTGAGTTGACCTAGATTAAATTGACTTAACTTTCAATTCAAAATGAAATTTGAAATGAGTTGATTGGAGTCGAAGGTGAAGATAAGTTGGCACAGACCAAAGGTTGAAACAAGTCAAGTCAGATGAAAGGTTGAGATGATTTATCCTAAGTAGAAGGTCGAGACAATGACCTAACCTAAAAGCAAAGTTGATTCACCCAAGGACAAAGGACCAATTTATTCAACCTTGGGACAAAGGACAACTCAAATTGGGCATGGTCGAAATATCAAGATGATTCAATTGGGCTAAAGTTTGAGATGGACCAGTATAAGTCGAAGGTTGAGAAGGCGTTGGCACGGGTCAAAGTTGATGACAAATCGATCTGGTCAATGTTCAAGGCGAATTAGTTGGATTAAAAGTAAAGACATTTTTCTGTAGGTCAAATGCCAAGTTGATTTGGCATAGGCATAGGGTTGAGTTGATTCATCCCAAGATGAATGATGAGTCAAGGCGATCATGGCTAAATGTTGAGATGAGTCGGATGCACCGTAGGTTGAGACAACTAGACCTAGGTTGAAGGTCAATATAAGTCGACATAGGCCAAAGTTAAAAATAAGTCAATTAAGTCAAAAGTCAATAGTTGGCTCAAGCCCAGGATCAAGATAAGTTAGCCTAGGTCGAAGGTCGAGATGAGTCAACCTAGGTTGAAGGTAGAGTCGATTCAACGCAGGCCGAATGTCGAGTCGAGTCGATTTAGGCTAAAGGTCAGGCCGAGTCAATCTAGCCCGAAGGTCGAGTTGAATCAATTCTAGTCGAAGTCGAGTTGAGTCAACCCGAACAAAGGTCTTGTCAAGTCAACCTAGGCCAAAGGTTAAGCCAAATAAGCTTTTGTAACATCTCTTTCTGGATGCTACTTGTAATTTATAAAATATCCATTTCTTAAAGAAAAACAATCTCCGATACCATTACTATACAGTGAATTTTTTTTTTAAAAAAAATTTATTTACTAATCATAAACAATGTCACAACCATTCAAAAACAAAACATTATTCCAATTCCAAAACTTAAGGTGTTGTTAGAAAATTACAATTTAAAATAAATTATTCTTCTAAATACATTTTAAAAACTCCCAAAAGATTCTCTAGCACGCCTCTTCACTCTAAGCATCTCCAGCATCATTTATAGCAATATTTGTTCCTGAATAACAACAAGAGTTATATGATCATAGAAAAAAGTAAACAGATAAAAATGATAGCTCGCCTTACATTTGAATGATTGATTTGAGCAATGTGGGTGAGTGTATTATTATATTGTATCATTTTTTTATGGTTAGCTCATCATTTTTTTTTATTTACGCGATGATCGTATAGTTCATATTGTTATACAAGAACATATGTTGTTACATATAATGCTAGAGATGCTTAGAGTGAAAAAACATGCTGGAGAATCTTTTAGAAATTTTCGAAATGTATTTAGAACAATAACTTATTTTAAATTATAATTTTCCAACAACACCCTAAGTTTTGGAATTGAAATAAAGTTTTGATTTTGAATGGTTGTAAAATTATTTATGACAAGTAAATAAAGTTTTTTTTAAATTAATTGTCTAGTGATGTATTTTTCTCTTTAAAAAATGAATATTTTATAAATTACAATAACATTCTAAAAAGGGTGTTATAGTTTTGATAAAATGGTCGAGTCGACTTAAATTAAAAGTTAAAATGAGTTTACTGGAAGTCACATGAGTTGATTAGATTAAAAGTCAAAACAAATTATCTCATTAAAAATGTTAAATTAAATTAACTCGAATAAAAGATTATAATAAATTATACAAATACTTTTAAAATTGAATTTTTCCTTAATAAAAAAATTAAATTATTTTATAATAAAAAAATTAAAATCTAAAAAATTTCAATTACTCCATCCAAAAGAATTATTTAAAATATAAGATAATTTAATTATAAAAATTCAAATACAATATATTTTAACTTTTTATATTATTAAAATTCCTTGGTATTGCTTAAATTCCTCCTCTAAGTGATATTTATATAAAAATCACAATAGTTGTTTTTTTTTTCTTCAAAATGTGACTAATTAATTCACCCAATTATTTGGAGATTATAACATTTACATTAAACTTTACTAATACCTCACTTATCATTAATATTTTTTATCATTAACTTTTAATCTAGATAATTGGACTCTTTATTTAAAATTTATTTACAGTAATAAATTTTTATTATAGTTTACAATAGACTTTGTAAAGGAGTTAATTAAATTTAATTTATTGTATGTGTTAATTAGTAATTTCCAAAGGTTTACACTCCATGTTCTTTAAATAAAAAACAAAAGACATTCTTCATTTCATAATAAATAAACCAAAATCAATTGAATTTAACTTTATAAAAAAATAATTAACTTCCATGGATAAAGTAAAGGTTCAGAAACTAATCTCCTAAAAATAATACACAATATAAATTTAAATTAACAGTATTAATGATTTTTCTTAAAATATTTTTTTAGGTAGTGTTAAAAATCATTAACTCCATCTTCTATAATAATATCCCAATTATCTAGAAAAGAAAATATCTATCCAAATTCATAACATTCAAAGAAGCACAACAACACAATTTCGACTCTAAACTTTTATAACCTTATCATTACTAAATTGGTTCACTAAATCTTTCTACGTTTCCAAATAACTTTTATAGTAAGTTTTTGTTTTTCAAACCCGAAAAATAGCTTGGAGAGAGCAAATCCCCTATCTTAAAATCACTTTAAAATCAGTAAATGAAACCTAACATTAGCTTATGATACATATATACATGAAAATATGAGGGATCATTTTGGTTTGAAAGGAAAAGAAGTTTACTACGTACCAAATGACATACAACCGTAAACACACGCACCCTTCAATTGTTCCTCCCAATATAGCTAAATGGCACAGAAATTTGTTTAAGGGTTATGCATGAAAATGAACTTCAAATTAAAAACAAAAATTATTTGGACGTAAACCAAAACACCACCACGTGTTATTTCCAAGGCGTTTTGGTCAACAAAGTTCTTAGTATCTAGTAAATTTCTAAGGACTATTGTTCCAGAATTAATGAATACTGCTCTTCCCATTCCAAAAATGGCTTCCAAACATTCTCTGTCCTCCGAAACCATCGCTAAAACTAATGGAACATAACTCCCTTCTCCTATTTTTCTTACATTATATATATCTTCACTTTCTCCATCCTCTCTTATTTTCGCTCTTCTACCCCGCCGCCGCGTCGCGCGCGGCCACGACCACCGTTCTCCCTCGTACAATACATACACACATAAAAAAAAGCACAAACACAAAGAAAACAGACAAAAACGTAGGAGGAGTTAGCTAGGTATACATTGAAGAAAGAAAATAAAAAAGCTTTCAACAATGGAAGAAACCACCTATTCAATAGCCTCCTCCTCCTACCCAACAAAAAAAGCAATAATAAAATTACTAACAATCCATCTCTTCCTTTTCTTGAGCCTCCATGTCTCTGATGTCGGAGCACAGAAAACACCATCGTCATCTTCGCTCGAACTCGAAAGCTGCGATGGAGTTTTTATCTCGTACACCCTTGTGTCGCGGGAGAAGGAGTACCCGCACGTGAAGAACGCATCGAAGCAGGCATGGGCGTTCAAGGCGGAAGCCACGCTGACGAACGTGGGAGATGAGGAGGTGCAGGGGTGGAAGATGTTTGTGGGGTTCCAGCACCGCGAGATTCTGGTCTCCGCAGACGGCGCCATTCTCATCGACGCCGGCGACTTTCCTGCGGAGGTGGGAAATGGGACGACGATGGTGGGGTCCACCGTGGCGGACTTGAAGACTGCCATTGGCACCGCCGGGGATCTGAACCAGATGAGTGCGAAGATCGATATTGTTGGGACGCAGTTTGGTTTGGGTGTTGGAGCTACCCCCATGCCCAAAACCATTACTCTCCAGAATGATGGATTCAAATGCCCTGCACCTACTCGAAAAGGTAATATACGTATCCGTGCTTTTTTCTCTTCTCTCACGTCGTAGATTTCATTAAAAATCAGTGATATTATAATAGCTTTTCTTCTCCAACGTAATTATCTTCCATATATTATAATAGAAAGAACAGTTATCCGTAAATGTTAATATATGTATCAAATTACAAAGTTATTAAAGATGGTTTATTATAAAATTTTCGACGATTGATGTTGTAGTTTAAGAATAATGCCATTATATACGCATGATGACGGTATTGTATATGACGGTCTTTCGTAATCAAGAGATGATAGGATTTGGAACAAACAATTTCTGCATATATATATATATATATATATATATATATATATATATATATATATATATATATATATATATATATATATATATATATATATAGAACTTGAAAACGATGTACTGTAACTTCGATTACAACGCATGGAGAGTGATAAGATTGTTTTTATGAATGAATGGTGCAGCCTCGAGAATGTTCGCATGTTGCAGAAAGGACCCGAAAGTGAAGGCAAAGCCAGTGACGAAAACAAAGTACCCTCCTCGTCGCTCTGGGGATCTCACTATAGAATACGACGTGCTTCAAGCTTTCCAGAACAACTACTATGTCCAAGTGACAATCGAGAACAAACACCCATTGGGTCGTCTTGATCATTGGAACTTGACATGGGAATGGCCAAAGGGAGAGTTCATATATTCCCTTAAAGGAGCTTATGCTCGCAGAAAAGACCCTTCTGACTGCTTGTATGGTTCAGCAGGAAAATTCTACGGTGACATGGATTTCTCGCAAGTTGCAACCTGTCAGAAGAAGCCAATAATTTCTGACCTTCCAGCAGAAAGAGCAGAAGATGAAAAAGTTGGGAAACTCCCTTGGTGCTGCAGGAACGGGACCGTTTTGCCTCCACTCATGGACAAGAACAAAGCTAAATCAATGTTCCAGATGCAAGTGTTCAAAATGCCACCAGATACTGATAACCGAACGGCCATCACACCCCCTATGAAGTGGAACATCGATGGTGTCATCAATCCACATTACCAATGCGGTGCACCGGTTAGGGTTGATCCTTCGGTTTTCCCTGAACCCAGTGGACTAAGTGCAATCTCCACAGCTGTAGCAACTTGGCAAATAGTTTGCAACATAACCAAACCCAAGCCTCAGCAAAACCGTTGTTGTGTGTCCTTCTCAGCGTTCTACAACGAATCAGCAATCCCTTGCAACACGTGTGCATGTGGCTGTACTGACACAAGGAAGTGCAACTCTCAGGCCTCTCCATTGCTTCTTCCACCAGAGGCTCTTCTTGTACCGTTTGCAAACAGAACCGTGAAGGCACGAGCATGGGCCAAACTCAAGCACTTGCACGTTCCTAGCAGGCTCCCTTGTGCAGATAACTGCCCCGTGAGCATCAACTGGCACGTGAATTCGGATCACAAGGAGGGATGGACTGCTAGGATAACAATTTTCAACTGGGAGGATTTCTCATTTGATGATTGGTTCACTGCGATTCAGTTGACGAGGACTTTCGACGATTTTGAAGATGTTTATTCCTTCAACGGGACAAGAATTCCTGGTCTGAAAACCATTTTCTTAGAAGGCCTGAAGGGTTTGAATTACTTGGCTGGAGAAACCAATGGAACATACGCTAAAGACCCTAGGGTTCCAGGGAAACAACAATCTGTTCTTTCTTTCACCAAAAAGCACGTAAAACACTTTGACATCACAAAAGATGGGTTCCCCTCTAAGGTTTACTTCAATGGAATGGAGTGCTCACTTCCCCCGATCAGACCACACAAAAGTTCGGGGCATAAATCTTCCATCAGTGTTATTGCACTCATATTGACAGCGTTTGTGACTCTCTTGCTGATATAAATTACACAATAGAGAATGAAGGGTTTACATTGGCAATTGAAGATGATCTAAATCCAAATTAAGGGTTTATTTTTCTTCTCTTCGGGGTTGCTTTTATATATATATATACGTATATGTGTGTGAAGGTCACTCTCTCTCATCAACGACGGGGGCTCATACAAACTGAGCAGAGAGATAAGGATACATGATGAGGGTTGCAACCTTTTTGTGTAAAAGTACATAACTGTGTATCTGGTACAAGATGTATCTAGCTAATATTAAAATTAGATGGCCTTTTTGTTTCACTTACGTTGCTAGTGTATGGATTGTTAGCTTCATGTAGATACGTTTCTCAAACAGAGTTTTAACCTTCTCATTCACAGGTTCTTCAATTTTCCTTTAGATTGAGATTTACTTTGGGATGGATGGAAGATTTTCATTTTCAAAGTTGCTGCAATTAACATATAAATGAACAAGTTTTAATGAAAAAAGATTAAAATATACACCTAGCAGACACCACTTATCAAACCTCCGGCATGAGACAACAATGAAGTACAGCTCAAGGTCCAACATAACCGATTTGCCTTTAAATGATTGTGTGTGGAAGGAAAATATCAGTATATAACTTTCTCTTGTAAAGAGAGGGTAAAAAAAGGTGTATATGGAAGTTCTTCTTTTGACTTATATACATAAATTATACTTTGAAACATATAATATTTTTTACCTTTATAAGATACTATTCTTTCTTATTTTTTATTTTTTTTGAAAAATACAAAAAATTATTCTTTAATGTTTCAAATAAATATAAAAGGATGTTACTTTATCTTTACTTAATAATATAAACCGAGAACAATTTAGCTAGAAAAGTTTTGTTCCCACCATACGGTTTCGACAAACATTTAAATGTTTAAAAGAAGTCGTGAGACACTAAAGTGACTTTTTTTTTTTTTTTTAAATTAGATGTCGTGGCTATGAAACACACGATCTTAGGCGTAACCAGGGGTGAAAAAGTCATGACCACGGAGAACGACTTTTGTCATTGACATTTTGTAAAAAAGTAATAGACACTACTGGAAAAACGTTGATTAACGTAAGTTATTGTTTTTAATGTCTATTAAACAACCGACGTCATTTTAGGTGACGTCAATGGGACGTCGGACGTGAATATAACCGGCGTCTATAATGACGTCAGTCAGTACCATGTCCGACGTCACTAAACGTCGGAGTAGGACTAACTAGACGTCTAAAGACATTATATAGACGTCAGTTATTGCTCAGACCGATGTCGAAGAGGCACTAAAGACTTCGAAAATGACACTGACTGACGTCTAAAAGGTACTATAGACGTCGGTGTATACACTAACCGACGTCTAATACAGTGGTTGTGTTTTAGTGCAGTTTTGTTCCCGTCTTTGGATAGCCTAGTAGCACAATCTCCTTTTGCTAGTTTCTCCCAAAAAAAAGCTTGCTTCTTTTGAATTTCTTATGGCATTTCAACCCAAAACCGAACATGGGTTGTTGCTTAGTTCCATTTTCATCCACAAGAGGGAAAAATCACGGTGGAACCATAACTAGGCAACAACCCAGGATCGTTTTTGGGTTGAAACGACCAAAAGAAATTCATAAGACACCGCTTTTTCTGGGAGGTAGCTAGCTAATGGAGAATGTGTTACTACGTTACTCCAAGAAAGGAACAAAACTGCACTAAAACACAATACAAAGAAAGCAAATTTTAATCAGTTGAACCAGAAGATAATCGATGAAAGACTAAACAAAGTTTAAACGGTAAGCATAAAAAAGCCACTTGGGATGCACTGCCGGAAGAGAGAAAAAGAAGAGGAGGAACATGATAAAGATATCAGAAATAATAATGCAATGCCGCAAGAGAGAAACAAGAGAAAAAAAGAGAAGAGAGGAAGAAAATATCAGAAACTGAATGCCATGAAGAGTCTGCGGTTTATTTAAAATGAAAATGGAGCGTCGGTTGCTTGCGAAACCGACGTCTATAGTCACCTAGACATCGGTTATCTAACTAATTGGAAGTCCAAGATAACATCTGAACTAACTTTTTTAATGCCCATTAGACGTCGGTTTTTTTCTACCTGACATCTAAGCGCCTGGGAATCAGGTGACCAGCATTAATTGCAGCCAAGTAGACGTCGGCCCCCCAGGACAACCGACGTCAATGGCGCAGGAGAAGTCTGTCTTCTTGCCTACCTCATTACATTGGATGTTGGCTTACGGCAGAGCTGACATGTACCTCTTAATAGACGTCGCATTACCTTGAAGTCGACGTCTAGGTTACCATCTTATTTACGGTACTGCCACCGGTCATCATATGACGTCGGTGGAGCTCTAACATACGTCTATAATCTGACGTTAAACAGTGTTTTTCCACTAGTGAGAAAGATGATATATTTTAAATTTCATTTCACACAATACAAAAAGTAAGATGGTTAAAAAAGTAAACTTTTATATTTTTTAAGAAAATAAGAGAATAAAAAATAAAAAATGATAGTGTCAAATAAATATAATAAATTTATGTATCAAAAATATAATTTTTCTTTGTAAAAACCATGTGCACACAGTTGACTATTTTCAATTGAATTCAAAGTCTTTTCTGTACAGTATGATTATAATTAATAATCCATTATGTGTATGTTGTAGTTAATAGTGGAAGATTGCATTTTTTTTTTTTTAAGTTTCTTAGGCGAAAAAACTTGTGGTATTATATATATATGTGAAAAATTTGAATATTACTAGTATGGGCAAGTCATGTAGTACCATATGACTTCAAATGAAAAAATCGTGCCGAAGATGTACAACTTTAATTCTGGCATAAGTTAAAAGGTGAAATCGTACACCCCAACACGTTTTATGATTTTGATAATCAATTACAATAATGCTGTAACCGATTATCAGAAGAAAAAATGGATAAAACGCATGAAAATAATTGATTATCAGAGAGATTTGGCCATAGAAAACTTGTGATGTTTGTTGTATATTATTCATAATTTGGATAAAATGTATAAAGTAGAAAACAAGATACAATATAAAGCTGATTTACTTAACTTTATTTTTTTATTTTAATTGTTTTATATGCAAAGTAATTAATGTAACTAATTTTGTTTCAGTTGATAATAATGTTTAAAAATCATCTTTTCGTCAATATATCCCTTTTACATGATCAAGACAAGCACATTACGAAAGATATTTGGGAGGAGTATGGAAGAGTTATTCGTCCTTTGCAATCTGGATTTTGAAACATTTAGATCAAGTTGATCCAAGGGTCATAAATTTAGTTGATGCAGTTGGATTTGGGTATATATTGAAAGGTAGAGAACTAAAACTCACACCTTCCGCTTGCCAATCGGAGAAACCACCATAACTTTACAAGACGTAGCATTGCAATTGGGTCTTCTAATTAAAGGGGAGGCGATTACTGTCATCATTAGTGACACTGAACGAATGTTTCAAACTATTGGGGGATGTTCCCCAGACACATCCATAAGAAGAAACATAATCAAACTACCGTGGTTGAACAACAAATTTCAATAGTTGTTGAATGATGCAACTAATATCGTAATAGCTCAATATGCATGAGCTCATAAACACTAACTAGGAGTATATGAATGTCGGATACATATGTTAGTATGGTGTATTTAATGTATCTGTTACTTCTTAGGATCTTAGCAAAGGCTTCCAACTACAATTGAGGTTTTGTAGCTTTGTCATGTTCGTACCGTGTCCTGGATCATAGTACAATGTTTGACAAGACAACATAGGAGGATGCATGCTTTTATTACAGTTTTGGGTTTGGGAAAGAATAACATGCATTTCTCCTAAAATTAATTCATTGTGCGACGAAGATATTGTTGCAGGTGTAGGTTCCTCTTTGAAGAAGGTGGTGTCGTACGACGCAACCGATCTTTCATTACACCACCATTGTTACTAGATTTTGTCAAAAGTTTAATGACCTCCAACCTAGACACACATAAAAATTACTTCATTATTTTTAATGTATTTAATTTCAATACATCTGAAATTTCATTTTAATGGTTTGAAAATTCTTTTAGTTCCTCTAAACCCTATACATGCGATAAAAGATTCATCGACTAGTTCTAATTAATGTTTTTCTTATTAATCGAGCAATAATTTCTCTTATATGTTTTTCAACGACTGAGCATCAACAAGTCGATCGTATAATGCATCAAGTTGGGTTTCAACAAAACATTTCATCAGACTCAATAAATCTCGATGACACATGTAAAGAGGACAAGAGAGGAAGAACAAATAGAAACTAGGAAGAACACAATTAATGGTGAATCGTAATGTGGAATGAGTGACACAATCATGTTGTTCATGGGATACAATTTCAAAGAATTGGTCATCTGCACAACAACACACCGTACATGGGATGCAATGGTATATAAGTCATACTATCCAATATCTTGCACTTGTAGAAGAATCTTCTGATGATGAGGTACATTGTTTTAGTTTTATTTCCACTCTATTAATAATTTTATTATAACAATTTCACTTTTTTTATCAGTATGATACGTCGCATCAACCTCATCAACCTGCATCACATCCATACCATCCCTCACACTTCTACCTTAACCCTCATAGGTCTTTGTCTGAACACCTACAATATCCACACCACATGTTTCTGTTGGGAAAATCTCACAATACACACTCAGATATTTTTCTAAAATTGAGTCTTATTATTCATTGATAATTGAAGGGCTTTAAATATTCGTGATACTTACAATATTACGGGAATAAAAATAAAATCTGAAAATAAAATATCAGCTGTCTTAAAAATAAAATCTGCTTAACCTATCATAAAATAATATTGTACCGAAAATCATAACTACCTATCCCTATTTTATCTCAATCCAATCAAACTAAATATTACTAGACCTAAAAACTAATAAAATAAGATTCAAACAAAATTATTAATAAAACCCTAAAATTTAAGTTTATCCCAACAAACTCCCCCATAAACTTAAATTCTTCCTTCATTGTTTTCCATGTGCATCATCCCACATCGGGTTTGCTTCTTTCAATCAGATTTAAGTTGGAGTTATCCAAGCTCTTGCTAGTCATACATTGCTTCAAGCACTTTCTCTCCAAGATTTTCAGCTCTAGATCATACAATCGGTTCTTCTTTGCTTTTGCTTGGATTGCTAGACGACCATGCTTATCCTTTAAATACAGTACCTGGTCCTTCATAAAAATTGAATTACCGTTTTCAATTATCTGACCCATGCTTAAAATATTGCTCTTCAACTTGGGAACATAATAAACATCCATAATCTCTCCAACTCCTCCATTCTTTTGAATATGCCAAATTGTTCCACGCCCTTTCACAGCCACCTTGTAGTCATCTCCGAAAGACACAAATTTGGCCTCTACCTTGGTGAGTTCATAAAAAAAGTTCTCGTTCCCACACATATGATTGCTTGCTCCAGTATCTAGATACCATACCAATTTGGTAGAAATCTCATCAGTCTTTGCTTTCAAACATGGTCCAACATCCATCTTCTTCTGCTCCTCAAGCTCAACCCTCTGTTTATTCATAATCTCATTAGCTTCATCTAGAAGCCTGCCTATCCATTGAATCTCTTCATCTTTTTTTTTGAGTTCTTTTTCCATGTTTGTCGCATCTTTTACCGAGATCACTTCATCCATTATTGAGACCGAATTTTCCATGTCCACTGCATCCAAGCTCTTTACTAGCAACAATTCTTCTACATCTTCAGTAACGAGATTCGTCTCCCCCTTTGTCTCGGTCTTGCAATACTTTGCAATATGACCAAACTTGCCACAGTTGTAGCACTCTGTTGACCTACACTCGTTTGCATAGTGGTCGTACTTGCCACACTTAAAATACTCCACTCTTGACTGGTCTCCTCAGCCTTTTCCTTGTCCTTGGTCACGCCAATTATGTTGACCGGTTTGATCTTCATTATCATTACCTCGGCCACGTCCACCTTGTCCTCGGCCTCCTCACCCTCTTCCACTAGGACCTAAGCTTTGAGTAATCCGAGATTTATTACAGTCAAACCGTACCTGTAGTGTTTGATCATCGGGTTCCCTCTTTTCCTTTTTCTTCCTCAATTCGTGGGCTTTTAATGACCCAGCTAACTCCTCCACAGTGAGAGTTGACAAATCCTTTGTCTCTTCAATAGTGACCACGATACTTTCAAAATCATCCGTCAAATTTCTCAAGATCTTTTCTGCAACCCGGTTAGGAGGAACCTTTTCTCCGTTCATTCCGAGTTGGTTGGCCATCTTCTGTACTCGAGTTATAAACTCGGCAACTCCCTCATTTTCATCCATCTCCATATGTTCAAACTCTCTTCTGAGAGCTTGTACTCAGACTTGCTTCACGCGGGTATCTCCTTTGTATTCCACCTTCAAAATTTCCCATGCTTTTTTTGCTGACTTTGCATTAGCTATTTTCTCGAATCCAGATTCATCCACTACATTATACAAAAAGTACAAAGTCGATCTATCTTTCACTCGTGTCTTTTTTAATGTAGCAATCTGGTTCGCTGTCTGATACTCGTCATTCGCGGGTTCATTGTACTCGTCCTCCACTATGTCCCATACATCTTGGGATCCAAGAAGAACCTTCATCTGCAAAGACCAATTGTCGTAATTGGTATTTTCCGACAATTGTGGCACACTCATCCCATTGACTTCCTTTGCCATCTCTCTCACAAAAAATCAAGCACTCACTTTTTCTCTCACGGTGTTTGACTCTCTTCTCTCTCTTTTTCTCTTTCTCGGTACTCAGAGCATAAAGCTTTGATACCACTGTTGGGAAAATCTCACGATACACACTCAGATATTTTTCTAAAATTGAGTCTTATTATTCATTGATAATTGAATGACTTTAAATAGCCGTGATATTTACAATATTACGGGAATAAAAATAAGATCTAAAAATAAAATATCAATTGTCTTAAAAATAAAATCTAACTTAACCTATCATAAAATAATATTGTACCGAAAATCATAACTACCTATCCCTATTTTATCTCAATCAAATCAGATTAAATATTACTAGACTCAAAAACTAATAAAATAAGATTCAAACAAAATTATTAATAAAACCCTAAAATTTAAGTTTTACCCAACAAAACAGTTTCCACATTGGCACTTGGAACAAAACTTCCCACTACAATCGTCCTATTAGCATCATTCAGGGTTAGTCCTTCAAACATGTTTGCCACATCTACCATGAGTCCACCGTTTGCATATCCAAGAAGTTCTTCATCACACCATTTTTATCGATCGATGATGCCTTATCAACCATCAAAAGATCAAAGTTAGTCTATTGAAACTAAAAAAAAGATGAAACACCAAACCTCCCCACAATAAGACAGACGACCACAATGACAAAGAAATCAACCAACTTATGACATCAGAGGACATAAATGAATTATATTATTATTATACAATGTATTATAAGTATGAGTTTTGTATTTTTTCCTTTAATAAATAAAAAGAAATATTTTTCTTTACAACTAATTTATGTTTATTACCCATCTTTTGTCCCTTTTGCATCATTGCATCCAGATTGCATTATAAATACCCCCATTAACTTCATTTCCTAACACCTTTCTCTAATCCTTTGTGAAATCCTTTCTCAACACCTTCCTGAAGTCCTTTGCTCAAGTCCTTCTACCAAATTCCTTTCTCAACTCCTTTCTTAAGTCCTTATACAACACAACATGACCAACTTTGACAGTGATATGATTGTCATAACTGATACAGAAAACCTATATAATTCATTCATGGCAATCTTATTTCAAGATGGCAAAATCAGAGATGGTGAACATGGTATGAAATTTATCTGCCAGAGACCAAAATTGTTTCACATTTCATATAGCTGCACATTCAACCTCCTTAAAAATAAGTTTGTAGGATTTTTGTCAAACCAACAAACTCATCCTTCAACATCTTGTACTTCGGCAAACCCATAATTAATGTAGATCATACCATATGAAGCTCTTCAAATAGTAACAAATGAAGATGTGCTGTAAATCTTGAATTGTAAGTCTCAATTTTCAATTAACACAATTATAAAATTATATGTTACCTGATTCAAATCTATCAAGGAAATACTCAATCTTATGACTCTAACAACCACATCGAGTTCCACTTCCATAACCACCCGCATCCCAAAATCACAGACAAAAATATATCTCTGACAAGCTATGTTATTATTATTTTCAGCCCATTGTACATATATGGTTGGTGCAGCACCTTGAGTTGAATTGTGAGCTGTGTTATTTCCATTAACCTTTCCATGAAACTGGCAGCAGCTTTGGAGGTCATCTTTACTCCCCACTGTCACTTCTTCATAATGCTATTAATTTTTATATTATGATATAGCTTTCAACCAATTTTGAAAGTGCAAATATTTTGAAGTTCCCAGTTTTTGTCAAACACTTTGAGGAGTTTCTTTAACGCTGATTTCACTTTCGACTCATCAATTCCAAGAGTTTCCATTGCACGATAGGTCGTTACCACCCTTTCATTGGGTGTCATTTGTAATCAACTAGTAATTACTTTTTCCACAGGTTCCTAAAGTGTAGAACGCCCCTAAATTTCAAAGATTTTTTGAAAAGAGAAATACAACCACACAATTTATGAAAAATGAGCTATTTGATCAAAACATTCTTTAGGCAGTGACTTCGAAAGAAGAAGCTTGGATAACGCTTAAATATTAGCTATTCAGCTTTTCAATAACAAAGTAGGTACATTAGCAAAATTCTAGACAACAATTAATAAAAGAAATTAAATGATAAAAAAACTGCCTATCCTGACATAGAAATACAATATTCCACACCATCGATATTTTTTCTCATAAGAAAGCCCACATTATAATATGAACATTTCTAGGTTACTCTGTGTAGTGTAAGGGAGTGGTCGGTCAAGTGAAAACAGGATGAGTTGGCAAGAGGAATAATGAGAATCAGTCGGGAAGGCTTGAGAGTTGATCAGCATGGTTGGTAGGCCGGCCGGTTGAACGAAGAGATAATTAGGGGGCGAATCTTGCGGTCACGTCAGCAGCGGTTATAATTAAAGGGAGAATCTTGCGGGATTGTGGATCAGCGGTTATAGGTAATTAATATCCATTAACTGAGTTAAATGCCTATAAATATAGGAATGTTAACCAGGTATACTACACTTGATCTAATTACATTTACGTTGATTTCATTGTGACTTTGCTGACTTGAGCGTCAGAGTACTAACCTGCAGGTCACAACCGATCGATCGTAGGCGTAAAAGATCTTCGGAAGCATATTGTAAGGATAGTTTGGAGTGTACCTTACATCCGAAACACTCTGCTTACAATAAAATACCCAAGGAATCAATAAGTCGAGTGAATTTTTCAACTTCTCCATCTCCGTAATATTTCAATTATAGACATGAAGCTCATAGAGAGAAACAATGAAGATGATTCGAACTCCTTGGGCAAAATGAGGAGAGAAAAAAGGACAAGGGACACAAACTTAAGTGCAATAAGATGAGAGAAAGAACACAGTAACAAACTGAAAATCTGAGTTAAATTTTGAAAAACCACCATGTACATTACACATGCCGTTACCCAAAAACCCTAAGTAAAACCTCCCAATGAAAATGTAACAGAGTATTTGAACACAAGCTGAAACTTAAACACTTGCTCCAACAATCAAACATAAAAGCGACACAAAATCATTTAGAAACACAAACAAAAAATTTTTTCACCGAAAAAAGATGCAAACAAATAGACCTGATGCACTGGTGCTGATAAACTGATAAATTTCAGTTATTGCATTACATGAGATGAGAAATCAAGTTAGTCTTTTAGAGAACAGCAGAACCATATTCTGTGAAATACTCCAACGATGGTGTGAGGATGCATATGGTTTGCTCACCAATTTCTCATATTCCAAAACATATATGAACCAACATGAATAAACGCAGGTGATAGGATTCATCAATCAATGCACGATCGGCGTCTGCTCGTTGGCACTTAGAGGTGCTAGTCACAACCAACTGGACCATCAGAATGCATCAACCAAACAGTGTGCTACAGATCTTGTGGACAAGATATCCCAGATAGCAACAAGGCAATGAAGTGATAGAACAGTAGAAGATGACATAGCTTCTTTGAATCAGAGGAAGCAGCTTACACTTTGACAGAACATCATGAATGAAACTCGAATTAGGATTATGTCAAAAAACACAAAAATACTAAGAGCGTGTTTAGATACAAAACCAGAAATGTTTTTGAAAAAAAACTTTTCTACTAGAAAAAGCTCTGTATTTCCAACGGAGAAGCTTTCAGATGCACTTCTAGCTTGTGTTCAACCAGACCATAAAAACAAAACCACCCCATCCAAGAAAAGGTAGAACCACCTTGTCTGAGAGTAAGCCAAGGTTACTTAAAGCTAGACCCAAAACTAGGGTGTTTCTACATGCTGGGTTATGAGGAACTCACCAAGAAGCTAAGACCACCAAAGATTATACCATGTTCAGGCACAGGCACAGGCACAGCGTGGGTCAAACTAAACAATAAGCATTCAGTAGTTATAGTATTGACCATCCGTTTCCAAATTATCATAACTTCAAGTTATTGATTTAACTCAACCCAACCCTTTGTTTTATGTTTTATTTTTGTGTCTTGTGAAAGAATTTAACAGCACCCGACAATCAGCAGAATAATTCAGGATCCTCATACATCCGAGCACCTTCCTTTCCCATAGTAATCCTCAATGTGAATAATTTGAAGCCAAAACTACTCATAAGGTTGCAAAAAGTATGATAACAAGCACAACCATCATAAGCTACAGAAACCTTGTTTCAAAAACAATACTCAAAGAAAATATAAGAACAATAACTAAGTTTGATCTTCAGCATAGGAAGCCCTTCTCAAGTTCATCACAGAAAAATTAACTCAGTTCAATGCAGAGTGAAACAGAATAATTCTACTAGAAAAGCAGGTAAATTACAATTGGAACAACTAATGACAGTATCAATCCTAAGAATACACAAAAACTTCTCACAGAAAGTGTTTCTTTTTATCAAAATCTAGAAAGGTAAAATTATTAAAAGCGGGAACTCCAGAAGCAGAAGCGCTTGCAGGTTTCAAATGGAAGGAAGAAAACCTCGCTTTTATTTGGGGGCAGGAGTGCCAAGGAGACTGGCCTGTTGGAGCTCGAGGTCGTTGAGCTGCTGCTCGCGGTCCATCTCCACGATGAGAGGGACAACGAGGACGAGGAAGGTGGTGCCGGCGATCCAGGCCGCCTTGCCGGTGCTCCGCAGGAGCTTCTTCGCAACAAAGACGGCGTCACCGGCGGCCTCTTTGCCACGGGCGACGATGGAGGAGCGCGAGATCTTGGCGAGTACGGAGCTGGAATCGCTGGGTCTGTCAGGAAGTGACACTCCACCTCTCCTGCCTTGGGACGCCATGGAAAAGGGAAACGAAGGAATTAGGATTCGCAAATTTGTTCTAACATCCTAATTCTGAAGCACTCGTTCGTTAGCAGTGCTTCCTTCTCCTTATACCCGTATACCCTCGTAGCTACCTACCTACCTATGTTTGTGTCATCGTTGTTCTAAAATCTCTATATACTATTCAAATTTATTTTTAGTCATTTTTCTATAACATCGTACCCTATATTTTTGTTGTTACAATAAAATATATTCAATCAAAATAATTTTAGTGACAAGATATCTTTCATTTTAATTGAGAGAAAATGTGTATCAATAAATTTACAACACAAGAAAACGTGTATAGAATAAAAAAGTAAATGAGGTTTTCTTGTTAAATACTAGTTATTAGACAATTAATCTACTTCAAGAAAAAGTTTTGATAATTTAAAAGAAAATTTTTAAATATAATATAAAGTGTTCCTGAGAAAAGGCACAAGGTTAGACACAACCTCCCCCTCTGCCTCCATAACGTAGTTTTCGTCTCTTCCCGAACGGCGACAACTTGCACGTTAGCACTCCGACGCTCAAGTCAACAGGGTTGCCTCAGTATGTATGTAAAGTAATCAGGAAAAAAAAATGTCATACCTGAGTAAGCTTCCTATATTTATAGAAATTGTCTTCTGTAACCGTTACTTTTACGTTACTCGCAAGATTCGCGTCATTAATGGTCGTTAATAACGTGCCCTTAATTTTCGCTTTTTCCATTTCCGCACTACCTTCTTGCCTAGACCCTCCAGCCTCCATGGGTCGTTCCTTCCGCATCCTCTCCCGATCATCCCTGAGGGTCTCCCGATCACCCTTGAAGCCTTCTCGCTCTACACGACATAGCACTACTTTCTTACCTGGATCCTCCAGCCTCCATGGGTCGCTCCTTCTGCATCCTCTCCCGATCATCCTTGCAGGTCTCCCGACCATCCTTGAAAGTCTCCCGATCTACCTTCCCGCTCTAGACTACATAAGCCCCCCAAGCCTTGAGCAGCTGATAAGTGTGAAAGGGTTTACTGCAGTTCTCCAAGGGGAACAACGAAACGTCACGAACTTAAGACCCTAGGATTTGAAGAGGCATGAAGGGATAGGGTTGACCTGCCTGTCATTCAACACAGACTTCGAAGAGTCGCGCACTATCCACCGTTGGATTAGACTGAGTTTAACGGCCACGATCAACCCCCAAAACCACTTTTTCCGACTATAAATAGGGAGGTGGTCCCTCCTTATTTGTTACTTTACTCATTTCAAGCATTGCCTCCCGATCTTGCGCCACTGCACCTCGATCTTCCTCTCAAATTTCTCGTTCTTCTTTTATCTCCATCAAGGTAATGTCTCTTTCTTCCCGATCTAACGGCACATCAAAAGACGAAGGTCGAGGGTATGATGACAATGCGGCTGATTCGTCCCCTCCCTCCAACACTGCTTCGGCCCACTCTGATTCTTCCCAGCAATCCGAAGATGATGGCAACGTAAACGTAGCGTTCAACGTAGATAGTTCCCGAGCCTGGTTTTCTATCATTCCTCCCCCATCCGTGCAGGGGTATGATTGGGCCCTTCACGAGGTACGAAACCATGTTCCTTATTTCATTACTACCACATCGGTGAGACACCTGTTAAGTAGGGTAGACTTTCTAGCCAACCTTCGGGATGTAGACGTGATAAGCTGTCGTTGAAGCTATCAAATTAATACTACTTTTCAAGGCAACTTCAGTATTGCCTAGTAGTATTCAAGAAAGTAGATAGGGCTACAGTAACCCTAAGTCGTCTCCCAACGAACACGGAATTGCTTTCGAATATCTGAAACTTATGTATGCTATGCAATGCTTAAGAACAAAAGTG
>NW_014541837.1:1807164-1809147 GCF_000741045.1 Vigna radiata var. radiata
TTTGAATTTTAAAGCGTAAATGTGGACATAAATATGCACTCATCAAGACGATTATTGTTTTATTGTGTGCCGTTCAAATGAGCGTGCCTGTCATGGTGGGGAGGGATACGGGTTAGATTTTTTCTATGCTTACATAACCTTGTTTCGAGATTTAGGTGTACGTCTTCCGTTTACTGACTTTCAAATGGGCGTCTTAAGGGAATTGAATATTTGTCCCGCCCAACTACACCCGAACGGGTGGGCATTTATGAAGGCTTTTTGCGTATTATGCACTGGGTTACTTTTAACCCCTACTCCCCCATCATTTTTATATTTCTTCCGAGCCTTGCCCAACTCTAGCCAATCGTGGATTTCATTAATCCCCGCGAAAGAGAGGCAACTTTTTACCTCTTTTAACTCATCATTTTGTAAAATACATTTTTGACGATGGTCGTCCGAAATTTCCTTTTTATTGGACCGAACATCCCAAGCGTGTTGACTCTTGGGCCAAATCCAACATGACCGAGGATGAGCTGGACGTGATCAGCCAAATTGATCTTTTGCCCCGCAAAACTTCGTCTCAGAAAGTAATAAATCTCCTGGGAAGTGACACTCTACGAGATAGGGTGTTTGGTAAGGTTTTCCCTCCTTGTTCAATCCCTTGACCGATCCGTATTAACTTGCCTAAATTTTCTTTTATATTGCAGATTTCTTTGGGGGTATGGAGCGCCATCAATCGTTTTTGAGGATAATGGCCCGTAAGAAGGCGTCGGGAACGTCCGGTGACTCCACTCCCGCCCTTGCGACTGCCACTGCAGACCCTTCCCCCTCCCGCTCGGTGAACCCTCCTCTAATTTTGTCAAGCTCGGTCCCTGACGATGACTCCAAACCCATCGACGTAGGTGCGACCAAGAGCAAAACCAAAAGGAAGTCTGCTCAAAAGAAAACCCCTTCTCCGAAGAGGAGAAAGATGAACTCTCCCTTGCTGACCGGTCCCCTCGATCCCAATGTTCACGTTGTCGATCGCCTGCAGTTTAACCTTAATGCTGAAGAGAAGAAACCCTTTAAGGGGATGACTCCCTCTGAATCGCTGGACATGGCCTACGAGTTGATTCCTCGGGCCAGTGTTTGCTTAAATTATACCGCTGGGACCAACAAGTCGTTGTTGGTGGCCGAGCTAGAAAATGCTCAGAAGGATCTTCAGGCTCTAAAGGAAGAGAATTCCCAGTTAACCCTCCAGATAGAGGAAATGACTAAGACTGCCAAAGATGACCGGAAGAAGGCGTCAGAAAACTTAAAAAAGGCTCAAAACAATGTAGCCACGCTGAAACGGTCTGTGGATTCTCTGAAGCTGGACCTCCAAAAAGCCACTGCTCAACATTCCGAGCTGATTAAGGAAAAGGACGCTTTAGTTGCCGAGCGGGATCAACTCCTCGCCGAAAACACCTCCCTCGGAGATGAGGTCTGTCAGGAACGACAACTAGGTTTTGAGCAAGGCATTGCACAATGCCATTACTTCTTCAAGACTCCCCTGGATCATCCTAGTTATGACATTACGAAGGTGTTTGAGGATGGCAAGCTGATAGATTTGTCCTTTCAACTTCCTGCTGGCCAGGCCCACATCCCGGTCGTTTCGGAGTGCGCTCCGACCACCTTGCTTGCCGATCCCGCCACTGCATCTACCGATCCTTCTGCTGCCACTTAACGTTTATTTACTTTGCTACCTTCTGTAACTTAAAGTTTATTTACTTTGTCAACTTTCGTATGCACCGTAGGTTCGTCATAATAGACCAGTTTGTATACTTTTCCTTCATCATGTAATGTATGCACCTTGTCGATCTGCGTACTCTATCATGGCTTTAATATATCGTCTTTTCTTTACTGCTCTTGGTCATGAACTTTGAAAATTAATTATCTGACTTCCTGCATTCGCACAAGGTCAATTTTCTGACCTTGTTCTCCTCCCTGTGCCACCCGATCAGGAGTCAATTATCTGACTTCCTG
>NW_014541837.1:1809728-1831086 GCF_000741045.1 Vigna radiata var. radiata
ATTCGCACAAGGTCAATTTTCTGACCTTGTTCTCCACCCTTCGCCACCCGATCAGGAGTCAATTATCTACTTAACAATGAGGAAAATCTAATATTATTGAAATCAAACGGTGAAATGAATTACATTATTCAACTAAAATAGAACTTCAAATGAGTAGCGTTCCACGTATTAGGTACAACTTCTCCATTCAACAAGGCTAACTTATATGCTCCATTGCCTAGGTCTTCTTGGACCCTGAACGGTCCTTCCCAGTTGGCCGCAAGTTTCCCTTCGTTTGCCTTCTTCCTAGCCTCTGTTGTCTTTCGCCATACTAGATCGCCTTTTGTGAACTGTCTATGTCGTACCTTTGAGTTATACCTCCTAGCCACCAGCCTCTTGTACGCCTCGTTTCTCACCGCAGCAATAGCCCGTCATTCCTCTAGGCCATCCAGGTTGGCTCTTATTTGCTCATTCTTCAAGTCTGATTCATTCAGTATACGCCGAACGGTAGGACTACCGACCTATACCAATAACATAGCGTCACTCCCATAAGTTAAATTGAAGGGTGACTCTCCGGTTGAACTATGCGGCGAACACCAATACCCCCAGAGTATCTGATCTATTTCCTCCACCCATCGCCCCTTTGCTTCTCCCAATATCTTCTTCAATTCCTGCAGGATAATCTTGTTAGCAGCTTCAGCTTGGCCGTTCGTTTGGGGATGTTCTACCGAACTGGTGACCAGGGTAATCCCCAATTCCCTATAGAAGGCTACCAACTTCTTGTCTATGAACTGCCTTCCATTATCAGTCACAATTGTCTTTGGCAAACCGAACCTGCACACTAGCTTCCACACAAAACTCTTTTTTCCAACCCCAAGCTGACCTCGAGGTCGATATAGCCTTTGGTATCTACCCGTTCGCCAGCAAACCCCACAATCTGCTCATGAAAAGGCATGACAGCTTCCTCCGATATGTCCATCTGCTGAAATGTTTTCCAATATAAGATATTGGTTGAGCTTCCTTGATCAATCAAAGTTTTTCCTATTTGGTACCAAGCAACCATTGTCGTGATCACCATTGGGTCGTCTTGGTCAGGGTCCACAGCGTGAAAATCAGCATCTGAGAATGAAATCACCGGCATTGATTTTCTCGTTATCCTCGCCTGGTTGACATGGTGCAAACCCCTCAAATGCCTCTTACGGGCCGCCACCGTTGGCCCTCCATCGGCAAATCCTCCTGATATCGTGTTTATGACCCCCCTCACCGTTCGTTCCCGGCTTCTGCTCCGGCTTCGAGGGCCTCTCTTTTCCCCGTCCTGCCCCCGTCGGGGGGTGTTTACATTCCCGCGACCTTCTCCAACGGGTCTTCCCCTTTGAACGAATTGTCGCAAATGGCCTTGTTGTACCAAACTTTCCAACTTGTCTTTGAGGGTTGTGCAATCCTCCGTAGTGTGCCCCCTATTATGATGATAGCAGCAGTACTTGCTTTCATCAGCTCCCGAAGGGGTAGGCGCCCTGACCACCGCCAGCAGATCAGCCCTCAACGCCTCTTCCATCACTCTGGCCCGGGGAGCATTCAAAGGCGTGTGATGAACGTATTGGGGTATGTTAAGTCGCCCCTCCCTTTTTAATCCGTTCCCCCTCTCTACTCTTCCAAACCCCCTTCTCTCTCCCCTCCTATCTTTTGTCATCCTACTTGCGGATTCCCCTTCTTCTCTACTCCTTTGGTGTGATCTTCCTTCCTCAATGCGGATGAAACTGGCTAAACGATTATGCAATTCATCCATTGTTTGAGGTTCTTCTGCGTAGAGGTAATCTACAAAAGGTCCTGGCTGCAAAGCGGTTGTTAGGGCACTCACTATCATTCTCTGATCCGCATTCCGCACCTGTCGGGCGGTTCGGTTGAACCGATCCATGAATGTTTTGAGAGGTTCATCCCTCCCTTGCCTCAACCTTACTAGGGCATTGTAAGTTACGCCCGGAGTTCGATTGGACACATATTGTTGACTGAAGAGTTGTCTCAGTGTGGCAAACCCATCTATGGAACGTGGCAACAAGGAGTGGAACCAATCCAACGCCTCCCCTTTTAGTGACAAGGAAAAGACCCTGCACCAAACCAACTTGTTCGCCAAATAGACCGCCATAGCATCGACAAATGAACGAAGATGCTTCACCGGATTAGTCAAAGGTTCATACCTTTCCATTGACGGCAATACCTTATTCTCTGGTATGGTTGCCCTCATCACCCTTGTAGTGAAAGGCTGCAGTCCCTCGGCCTGATCGGGTATTTCCCCCACACGTCGACAGTTATACTCCTCCGTCCCGTTTCCCCGCTCGTCCCCATCACTTTCCCCATGATTTCTCACCTCATGCTCTCCCTCGTTTTCGTTCTCATTTATTCCCACTCCTCTTCCCTCACCTCGTCCCCTTCCTCTCCCATTACCCCTGCCTCCCCTGTTTCTTCCTCCACCTCTGTTGTTTCCTCTTCCAACCCCTCTCCCTGACCCAGCATTATTCCCCGCATTCCCCTGGACCGTAGGTTGGTTGTCATCACTCCTAGAATTGATAGTTTCCACGTTCACAGACTGTACCGAAGGTCCACCTCTCCCCTCACCCCGCTCTGCCCTCATTGCTGCCATCTCTGCCCGCATCTCCTGCATCTGCCTCTGCATCTCCTGAAGTAGCTGCAACGGGACCTCTCCTGCCATCGTGGTCGCTTTTTGGGTTGTGTTAAGATCCTCGGGCCCCACGGTGGGCGCCAAATGTTCCTGAGAAAAGGGCACAAGGTTAGACACAACCTCCCCCTCTGCCTCCAGAACGCAGTCTTCGTCTCTTCCCGAACGGCGACAACTTGCACGTTAGCACTCCGACACTCAAGTCAGCAGGGTCGCCTCAGTATGTATGTAAAGTAATCAGGAAAAAAAATGTCATACCTGAGTAAGCTTCCTATATTTATAGAAATTGTCTTCTGTAACCGTTACTTTTACGTTACTCGCAAGATTCGCGTCATTAATGGCCGTTAATAAAGTGCCCTTAATTTTCGCTCTTTCCATTTCCGCACTACCTTCTTACCTGGACCCTCCAGCCTTCATGGGTCGTTCCTTCCGCATCCTCTCCCGATCATCCCTGAGGGTCTCTCGATCACCCTTGAAGCCTTCTCGCTCTACACTACATAGCACTATTTCTTACCTGGATCCACCAGCCTCCATGGGTCGCTCCTTCTGCATCCTCTCTCGATCATCCTTGCAGGTCTCCCAACCATCCTTGAAAGTCTCCCGATCTACCTTCCCGCTCTACACTACATAATCAGACAGAGAGAATCATGGTTGCAATGAGTAAGGGAGAATGATGGATTCGGGGCTCGCAAGGTCGAATACCTAGGGCTCGAGAAGGGGAGAAACTTTTTGGTCTAGGGAGGAAGGGAAACAAATGACACCATAGTCTTCATCAAAATATTATTAACTTTTATTATTTTATTATTAATTACCTCCATGTCAGTATATAGAATTAGTGTGTAAATATTTTGTTCAGCTTATATACGACCTTTTATACGGATCCATTCTTGATAAAGTTTATGCCATCTCGTGCCAACCTTATCCACTGATATTATATACGGATATTTCGTATGTAAATTTCTTCCTTCATTATATAGAGATTTTCCGTATGTAACGCATCCGTATATAAAATCTGTATGTAACATCCTTGTTACATACGGATGAAAATCCGTATATAATGATCCGTATATAATTAGCATTTTTCTTGTAGTGAGCAACCATTTTCAACGTTTCATAATACTTATAAAAATTATCTAAATAAATTTTATGGAGACAAAAATAGTCTATTTTTTCATGCATTTATTTATTTGTACACTAAATACAACTTAAAGGAATTGTAATCACTAATGATACTAAAACTTGTAACAATGGCTCCTTAAACAGACAAACTGGGATGACCTGCGTAGTCCGACATGTAAGTTTGCACGGAAAAAATGTAGAGTTGATAAAATTTCAAATCCACCAACCTCCATAGGTCCAATCTGTTCTTGTAGCCACACCGGTTTAGTATTAGTTGTTATGTATTATACTCCTAATGAAGATGATTTATTTCTTGTTTTCTAAGTTTGTAGGATTAAGGTTTTGCTTCTCACTTTCTGTGAAACTTTAGGTAGAATTGTTAACTTGATCCATGAATCATGGCATGAGTCAATCTTAACATGTCCTTGAAAAAGTCTCATTTTAGGAACACTCTAAAGTGAGGGAAAAAAAAAAAGTCTCAGACTCTAGACTCCCTTTTCAAATAGATTAAGGTTAGAGTTTTGGTGAGTTTAGTCAAAGACTTTATGTAATTCTTATAAACAATATTATTATATACACATATAAAATTATATATTTTATTAAAAAGTCTAAAATGTTGTAATTTTATTATATTTAAATCAATATTTTTATATCATACTTAATATTATGTTATTAAATAAAATATATAATATGCAACTTAATATAATTATTGATTGTAATATATTTATTAATTTTATGAATTTCTCAAAAGAAAAAACTTATACAATTTAAGAAAACAATATATAGAACATTGTGATAAAGTCTCAAACACGACATAAAAAAGGGTTAAATATGTTTTTAGTCCCTATATTTTGGGGCGATTTTGGTTTTAGTCCCTCTTTCAAACTAAGGTACAATCTAGTCCTTCAACTTTAGAAAACTCTGGTTTTAGTCCTTTTTACCAATTTTTTTTAATTTTATTTGCTGTTTCAAACGCGTTTCATTACAACATTTAGATTGTTCACCCTGTTTGACATGTTTTTGCTTCAATGTTAACTGAGAAACGTGCTTGAAACAACAAATAAAGTTATAAAACTTTGGGAAAAAGACTAAAACCAGAGTTTTCTAAAGTTGAAGGACTAAATTGTACCTTAGTTTGAAAGAGAGACTAAAACCAAAATCGTCTCAAAGTACAAGGACTAAAAACATATTTAACCCCATAAAAAACATCGAGTATAAGGAAAATGTGAGAAAATTGGATTTATTCTAATAAAATTCACACTATTTTTTTAATTACTGAATATTATATATATATATATATATATATATATATATATATATATATATATTGATTATTAAAGAGAAATAAATAATTGGTAAGTGTAAATTTAAATCATACATTGAAAAGAAAAAATAAATAAATAGCATCAAATAAAAAAAATCCGTAGACTTAGTATTAAAAAATTTATTATTTTAAACTTTTAAATTGACACTTTTTATTTAGTTTTAATTCAGATCTAGATGAATTTTTCACACAGCAAAATTAAATGATTATCTTATATACTTTAAAAATATGTTTACTTTAAAAATATGTTTAGCCGCTCAAGAAAAATTAAATATATGTAGTCAAGGATTTTAACGTTCTATTTTGGTGTGTAATTTTCTTATATAAGGAAACAAGCATGTTTATTGAAACATCTTTTTTTATGTTAATCTGATTAAAATGTTTGTATATAACTCTTTGACAAATTAAAAGTATTTATATTTGTGACAGATCAGAAGTTAATTACATTTTTTTCTTATTTGAATATTTTTTTTCTAAAAAAAATGACTCATGGGTTGACTCTAGCCCACAAAGTTTTCGTGGATATTTTGGTCCTGTGAGCTTTTTCAATGAAGGACTTTTTGGCCATGTAAGTTTTTCGGGTCTCGTCCATGTAGGTCAGGACCAAATTATGTAAAGGAAACCAAATTGACAAGTCTACCATTAGGGTTACCTTAGGCTATAAATAAATATGTCTCTCCATGTAAAAATCACCTTTGAATTGAGTGTTGTTATGTGTTAAATTTGTGTCATATTAATTAACTTAGGTTACCAAGGCTAGAACACCCCTTTTAGGTTTCTTCTAACCACTTTTTATTTAAGAGTTGACTAAACTCTCTTGAAAACACTTAAGCACCACCATAGTCTCTCCCCCTTGCTCGAGTCATATAGCTTGGAAGAGGTTATTATTTTATCACGTCAAAACCACCACATGCACATCATATTTCTACCACCATCAAGCTTTTGCAAACCATCACCCATTTGGGAGTCTCTCCTTGGTTTGAGTCATATAGCTTGGAAGAGTTTATCCTATCATTACACCATTATGCACACTTTAGATACAACAATAGTGCAAACAAAAGCTCTTATCACAATAAAATTTATATGAATTTTGCTACTCATTTACTAAGAGCGGTGAAAGGTCATGATGTTGTCTAGGTCATAGTGGACTGATTGACGAAGAATGTTCATTTCTTAATAGTGAATCAGAGGATGTCTATGGTGAAGCTAGCATAGTTGTACATAACAAAGATAATAAGGTTACACGGTGTCGTCGAGTATTGTGTTAGATAGAGATTCACAATTCACCTTTAGGTTTTAGCAAACTCTACTAGAAGCTATGGGTAGCATGTTAAAAATGAATTTTGGCCATCATCCTCATATAGATGGTCAATTAGAGAGGATAATTCAATATTTGAAAAATTTGTTAAGGACCTGTGTTTTGGATCATCTGGGGAATTAGGATGAAGTGCTACCTTTAGTGGATTTCACAAACAAGAACAACTTTCAGGCGAGTATAGGTATGACATCCTATGAGGCTCTATATGGTAGGTGTTGTATAACTCCCTTATGCTAGTACCAGGATGGTGAAGTTGTGTTGTAGGACTTAAGTTGTTATAGAAAACCATAGAGATAGTGAATTTTATGCAAGAGAGGATTAAAACCTCACAAAGTAAGCAGAAGTCTTACGTTGATCGAAGGAGAAGACTATTGGAGTTTACAGTTGGGGGTCATGTTTTCTTACGGGTAACTTCAACCACTAGTGTAGGAAGGGTTATTCGTTCAAGAAAGATTTATCCTAAGTTTATTGGTTCATATAAGATTTTTAGACGAATTGGACCAGTGGCTTATGAGATTGTCATGTCGCCTAAGTTGGTCAATCTTAATTCAGTGTTTCACATCTCACAGCTAAGGAAGTATATGTCTGATCTTTCCCATGTGCTTGAAGTGAAAGATGTTCATGTTAGAGAAGATTTCTTAATGGAGGTGTAGCCTATTGGAATAAAGGATTGTCACGCGAAGTAACTTAGAGGAAATACCATTAGTCTAGTCAAAGTTTTTTAGGACAGAAGGACTAATGACTCTACATGGAAGATAGAGGAGTATATGATAAAGTCATACCAACATCTGTTCCTTAGTAAGTCCAATTTCAAGGTCGAAAATTTATGTTGTTAGGGAAAGTGTAAGAACTTAGAAAATTATGTTTTAAAACTGATAATGTGTTTATACTGATGAGACTAAATTATTTTAATAATAAAAGTTTAAAATATAAATAGAATTCTTAAAAGCAAGTTTCATCATCTCTTTAAAAACCCTCTTTCTCTAGAGTTTTCCTTTCTCTCTAAGCCTTCTCATAACCTGTCATTTGTTTTTAGATCGGATACCGCTAGAATAATTCTTGAGGTGAGATTTTCAACTTTATCCGATTAGTTTCTCAAATAAAGTAAGTTGGTTTTCTGCTATTCTCTTTAGTCTATATTGTCTTCCTTTGCATGTGAAGTATTTGGGGTTTCATGTGATGTTTGAGAATTCTATAAGACTATCTACTAATTAGTAGTCATAATAGTGCACCATGCATGATCATGTTTCTATTATTCGTAGGAGCAGATAGAGTTTCCTATGCTTTTTGAGTTGTTTTAGAACCTCTAGATTTGTTTGGTCATCTATCATGTAAGGGAGCTAACTATCTTATTTTAAAAGTTTTTATGTTTATAGATTGTGAAGTTGCATGTTTGATCTGTGTGAGGTTTAATAATTATGATATTTGTGGTTGAATTGCTCAGTAATCTTAATGTGTTGCATTGATTGCGTATTATTTTATATTGTTTTAGTAGGTGTTAAGTTGAGAAACTAAAGATCTAACCATTTGAGCAAGTTGATATTCACTTTGAGATTGAAAACTGTTTTTGAACCAAACATTAAGTCAGGAATAACAATTTTGTTATTTAAACTGGCCTTTGGCTCCCCAAATCACATAATTGAGTTAATTGTTTTCTGATATGCGATTGAGCGCTATTGGTGTGCCCTTTTTCACTGTATGTTTGAAACAAGCTAACTTTTTTTCACTGAACGGAAGATGCATGTCGTTGAGTGCGACTTTTTGTGAGAGGAATGGTGTTGAACGGTAGGACCTGTCGCTGAGCACCACCCTTTGTAAAAGGTCTGATACTGAACGTCACTTTTGAGTGTCAATGTGTATTTTATGACTTTTTCTAAATTTTCTGACTTTTTCTAAATTTTCGGACTTGTTCAAGTTGATTATGGTGCTTATGTATGTTTAATATGTATGATGTTTATATGAATGAAGAATAAGATTTGAGATGTTGAAAGAATTTCAAAGATAAATTATGTGATGTGGTAAAATTTAGTATATGCATTGACATATGAGAGATAAAAAATGAGGTAATAAACTCTAATAACAATTCGTGTTTAAATAGAATAAAATGAATTATATGGTAAAAGTGACAAAAAGTTCTAATCATTGAATAGTTAGTCCTAGGTTGATGAAGACTAACCTTATATATATGAAACATTTTTATTTATAACTTGAGTATAAATATCACTATAAGTACACACTTATATTGAAGCTTGTGTCAAAAACATATATCTAAATAATTAAATTTAGTATCGATTAATTATATGAATATATGTATATGTTATATGTTTAACCTATGTGGTTGATAAATTAGCAAATTACAAATATTTTAAATCAAATATTTTGATACATTAAATTACCTTTTTTTTTATCTCTATTTGAATCACGTTAATAATATGAATAAATAAAAATGTTATTATAGATCCCATGCAAAAAAAAAAATAATACTAAAACTTAAAGTTAAACCATTTGTTTTCTTGTCTATTCCAGTTTTTGAAAAATAAAATTATGTTTTTGTAACGGTGTAACATTTCCTATTAGTGATATAAAACCTTGTTTATATGTATAAATAATATTATAGTTATATTTAGAATAACTCTAATGACATTTATATTTTTTTTTTTTTGAATTATTGATTCTTTCTTTATATTGAATGATTCTTTCTTTATATTGAATGTGATGGTTTTTTTAGTAATTAAATATTAGTAATTGAATACGATTAAAAGTAGGATGCTAAAATTGTTGAGAGTCTGCAGGTAATGCTAAAATTGTTACAAAGTCAAACAAAATGTAATACAATTTCGAAAGTTGGGGAGAATTTCATCTTCAGACACGTAGATCTGCCTCTAGAAATACGATCTTTCTATATTATATGGTTTACTTTCGGCACGAAAAAAAAAAAAACTCTGAAATTGCCGTTATACTAAAGCTGTTCAAAGTCATGTAATCAAACCCTAGGCTAACCAGATCATTGCTGCTTTTTTCTTATGTACATAACCAGTTTCCCCACACTCATTAAGTAAAAAAATACCTCAGTTGACAGTTATCTCCTCCCCAATATTAATGTCGTCAGTGTACTGAACTTTAGGCTCTAAATCAATGAACTGGTTTGATTTACTTGCTAAGTGAGAAATGCTGACCCTCCCTTGCCGCTTAATATAATCAGCAACTGCTTTCATCTCTTCTTGGGAGATGTAAATAAATTTCCCTCTGTCATCCATAACACCTGAAAGCCGACCTGATGCACAAAAATAACTCATTATATCCCATCCACCTTGGCAGCTGAAAGGCAGTGTGTAAGGTATCATAACCTTAAAAAGGGCAATAACATTTGAACGTATAATAATTTTAATTTTATTGTAACCAGTAAAAAAACAAAGAGACAACAACAGAATACTTATTAATAGTGGGGAAGAACATAATTTAAGGCCCATTTGTTTAATCTCTTGAAAAAAGTAATACGAGTGCAACAAAAATAGTTTTTTGGGAAACTTTATAAAGAGCCAAAAGTTATATTTTGTTTGGATAAGAATTATATAAAAAACACACTTTATTTCAAAACAATAGTCATATTTACAGTTTTTTTTTTTTTTTTTCAAAATGAGACTAAAACTAGCTTCTTGAAAAAATCAGAATCTGACTTTTTATCAAATGCTACTTAAAAGTTATGTTTTGGAAACACGAAACAAACTTAATCCTCCTATACAAATGCCTACAGAGGGAATCATGTAAAGACGATGTTCAAAAGATATATAACACATTCTCTAACACGATATTCCTATACTCTAAATTATTGGTTGAAACTAGTTGGAAAACACAAATTAATGCGAATCTCTCTTCTTATTTAACAAACCTTCCTCGTGACTTTATCAGATAACTCAAACACTAACTTTGACACAATAAAATGCACGTACCTTAATTGCACAATGAAAAAAAAATACTGTTCGTTCAACAACCCACACGTTATCCTTTGATTTGACAATAATAAAAGAAAGTTGGTCATTCTTTGTAGGAAGGTTTTAATATAAGGACAACTAATGAGTATGGACAACCTGTAACTCGTGAAAATGGGGTATAAATTAAAATATACAAGAGGAATCCCCATTGAGTCTAATATTTCCTCCACATTGAACCTTGCCAATGAATTACCATAGAAAATGGGAAATTGGCTATATATATGAGTTCCAGTGGGGGTGTAGGTGATGTAAAGACAAAAATCTAAGTAATAAAAACGGGAAAGATAATAGATACTTGTTATGATGGAAGACAATTTAAATAGCAAGCTCCTTACCCATGCTTTCCAGGGATGTGATACGATTGATACATTCCTGCATTGGTACAAAAAAAATAAAAGAAGGCCAGTGAATGAAAAAAATACCACTCAGAAAGTACGAACTATAACAATTTTCATCCTTAAAAAAAGAAAGTAAAATATAGGGCTTCATTACATAGAAACTATCACCACTTGGCCTAATACCCATAAAATTTTAGAGAGAGTAAATGACAAAAAGCTAAAGTGCCAAATGGAACTATACTTCAACTTAAAGGCCCTTTTCTCTTCTCCTGGAAATGGGAACAAGAAATATTTTACGGACCTTCATCCAAAATGGAGTGGTTTGTAATGCAAAATATTTGATAATGAAACGAATTTGTATTCAAGGGGGAGTGGCACATTTTGATTGATTGTTACTTGTAGTGCACCCAAATTACTGTGTTCCGGAATTAGTATAAATAACAAGGTTACTGATACGACAGTTTGTATGATGTGCCTTGAGACAGTAATTTAGGAAGCTATGTATCTGAATTATCATTATTTTTGTGTGTCAAGACAGTCATTTGGACAATGCTGGATTTGCAACAGTTATCAGGAGGTGTGATGGACTTCTTTAGTCAAGAAGTCAAGAAAATGAGTAAAGACTCACCAAACAAACTGACATAGTGAATAACCTCAGATTGTATTTAGTAAATGGAAGAAAACAATGTTCCCACAGCTATCAAGGAAGCCTCACCTTCCCCCCACTGGATCATAATTCCTAATCCCGCCTCTCATATCTTCTAACAAACTCTTAACTGACTTCTTTACTTCCCGCCTTTTTTATTCTTTCTTACATATACCTTTAATCCCCTATTTAATCCCCTATCAAGGTGTTCTACATATAGTGTCAGATATCTCATTTTAGAAGTGGAGTTTAGACCTAACTCAACTTGTAGGATGAGGTTTGCATCCACTTATATACACTTAAATGGCATTATCTCTAATCGATGTGGGACTTTCAGCACACACCCCTCACACCGAGGTATATACATCTTGAGCATGGGATTAGACTTTTTAATGGGTGGTCCGATAGCGGGTGGAATAACATGCCCAACGACAACAGAAATCACTAGGATAGGCTTCAATCATGACTCTGATACCATGTTAGAAGTGGAGTTTAAGCCTAACTCAACCCCACAAAACCAGCTTGTAGAGTGAGGTTTGCACTCACTTATATACACTTAAATGGCCTTATCTTTAGTCGATGTGGGACTTCCAACATCTCCTACTATCAAATTATTATAAGACCATCCATGACATGAGGGTGTGTTAGAAATCTCACATTGTAGAGATATGGTTAGATTATAAGATATAAATGGATGGAGCAAACACTATAGGGGCTTAGGCCTTTGTATTGCATGTTGAGAGATGTCGCTCTTGATGAGGGACTTTGTTTTGTGATCTTCCTCCGCTGTCTAATCTTTGTAGCATCCTTGTTTTACAAATTCTAGAAAACATACAAATAAAGTAATAGTTATTGTGTGCAGTTTGCAAGTCTAAAATTTCCGGAAGGTTTAATTAAGTTTCAAGTCCCTCATAAATTTAGGCATTTTCAATTGAGTCCCTCATAAATTTTCTTGGTCAATTGAGTATTCAATTTTGAAATTTTTCTTAATTGAGCCCCTGCTGTTTAATTTTCCAATAACTAGGAAACATGAGTATTATTTTGCCTCGTAGTGTTACTTATTTGTTGTCATGTGTTAAGAAATGTGATGTTTTATGATTAATATAAAACGAGTGATTTTTTATGCTCTCACTCAAAAGGTGTTGGATAACAAAGTCCCTCATAAATCTAGATATTTCAATTGAGTTCAATTGAGTCCCTGATAAATTTTCTTGGTCAATTGAGTACTCAATTTTGAAATTTTTCTTGATTGAGCCCCTGCTGTTTAATTTTCCAATAACTATGAAACATGAGTATTATTTTGCCTCGTAGTCTTACTTATTTGTTGTCATGTGTTAAGAAATGTGATGTTTTATGATTAATATAATATTACGATTAATATAAAACGAGTGATTTTTATGCTCTCACTCAAAATGTGTTGAATAACAAAGTCATCGTGCTCCTGGATGGCTTCTACATCATCACCTAGAGCAACGAAGGGATTGTCTCCGTCATAACAATTGATGAGACGTTCCTGTTACCCAACACATTTTTAATGAAAACCATAAAAATTACTTGTTTTTTTTACATTAACTGCAATATTGCTATGAGGAAATACATCATATGGAGATGAGGAGGGTCAGGAGATGCAACCATCGAATGGAGGCCTTGATGATGATTAGATGATTATTTGTGTTTTGCTATCTTTGCTTTACGTTTAGCATTTATATTCTATTGGAACTCGATCTTTCGTTCTTTACTTAGTTTCAGTTGAAGTTTATATTCTTTTGGAAGTCTGTTTCTTTAGTTTTTCTGGATTTTAGTTGCAAATAATAGTAGGATGTTTTGTTTGACCCGCTGTCTTTTTGGATGCCATATATTTATAGGGGTCAGGTAATTCTTATTGGTTGAGAGACAGGGAATTAGGGGTTTCATGTTTTCAAATCAGCAGCTGTAGGTTGTATGATTAGACTAGAAAGAAGAAAAGATATATTTAGGGTCCAAAATCTCACGAAAATGGGTTCATATACAAACCTGCTTGTAATAAAGAACAGAGAACGAAGAAAACTAGGACCCAACAATCTTCTCTCACTGCCCAGTGATGCTAATTGTAAATTGTAATTGAGCTCTAAGGCAAAAGAAAACTAATAGGATTGTCCAACATTAATATCCTAGATGAATAGAAATATATGATCACTCATATATTTAGCCCTTCTTAGGGCCATTTGTTTCACGGTATAATTTTGTATTCCTAGGAATCATATTCCTTAGAATATTATGCCCAGCAATGATACTTCTGCTAACATGTTTGGTTGGTATTTAAGAATTAAAAGAGAGAGAGAGAGAGAGAGAGAGAGAGAGAGAGAGAAAGAGAGAGAGAGAGAGAGAGAGAGAGAGAGAGAAGAATGTAATGGAAATAGGTAGTTATTATTTCCAAGAGACATTTCCTGGAAAAAAAGATACCAGGGAATATTTTCATAGCCGCTAACAAAGGNCATATTCCTTAGAATATTATGCCCAGCAATGATACTTCTGCTAACATGTTTGGTTGGTATTTAAGAATTAAAAGAGAGAGAGAGAGAGAGAGAGAGAGAGAGAAAGAGAGAGAGAGAGAGAGAGAGAGAGAGAGAGAGAGAGAAAGAAAGAAGAATGTAATGGAAATAGGTAGTTATTATTTCCAAGAGACATTTCCTGGAAAAAAAGATACCAGGGAATATTTTCATAGCCGCTAACAAAGGTAGCAACATTAATTCACATCTTCACAAGAAGATGACGTATAACAAACACCATTTAGTAATTAGTAGAATGCACTGTTCACTCTACCTTACATCTCCACTTTCCCTTGCTCCATCTCTCCACTCCAGAACTCTTATTTTTCTATCATATAAGATTGGAGTAGCATCATCTATCTTAAACACAGGGTTTTAGCTAGCTTCCTTACCAATACAAAATAAATAAAAATAAAAATAAAAGTAAATAAATAAGTAACCTCAAGGTAAATATACTTTCATCCTATTATTTATTTTTTTTGGGAGCGGGAAATTGTTGGCGGTTTATATAATAGTAAAATACTAATAATTGTGCAGTAGTGTAGTACTAGCCACACTCACATGAAATAGTAGAAATAGGGACATGGGATCAGCCAGTGTAGAGAAGCTGACTAAATTAAAGGAATAAAATTCGAAAGAATACCTGTGTTCGCAATTTAAATTCTGCAGCAAGTTCTTCTAAGGGAACACATTTGTGCTTCTGAATGATTACACAATTAAGTCTAATTTAGTATGGCTATAAAATCTCTTCAAAGATGACAATGATAATCCTAAATTATTGCTATTAATTTTTATTTTTCCCAAGAATAAAGTATGAAAAATTTAATAAGGGGAAATCAAGGAAATCAACGGAGAATAACCTTTATATATTCAACAAAATTGGTTAGCAAGTCTTCAGCACTATCCTGCGCTTCTTCAAGGGTACCTTCCTCATCAACTGAAAATTCACCTTTCCACTTCTCAAACTCCAATGCAGCAGCCTCCTCCTCCTTAGCTTTCTGAGCTTTCGCTTCCTCTTCCTACAAGAACCATGACAGAGCATGTGCTTTGCAACTTAATAAACCATAAGAAAGTCTATACTAAAATCAAAGAAGAATAAGGTAATGAACTCACCAACATACGCTCTTGTGCCTCACGCTCCTCATCCTTCAACCTCCGCATTTCTGAATAACGATCTTGTTTTGCCTGCTTTGACTCTCGTGCAGCTTCATCAGCCTTCCAAGAAGAAAGATAAAAATACAACTATTTAAATTTTAACAAAACATAGATAAATCCTTCAAAAAAGTGAAACATGGCATAGAAATTCAAAAATACATAACAATGCCCAGGATATGTGGGGAAGACGAGCTGTCTTGAATTAAACACTCAACACCCCTATCTGAGTACAAATTCTCTTCTGTATTCTACAAACCCTTGAATCCAACACTCAACAGTTTAAGTATTAGTCTTAGAACTAAATAAAAACTAGAGACAGTAGCCATGCACACTGCATGGGAAAAACAACAACAGAGGTCAAAACAAAATAACCATGCTTTTTAACAAAATTATACAGTAATCACATTTAGGCAGGAAGCAATCTCTTCTCAGAAGACAGCAAAACGTGTAGAGAAAATGGACAGTTTTAATAATAATAATATTAAATGGATTGAGTCAGGTGTCCTTTACTAAAAACCTTCAAATACAGATATCATCTTTCACTTCAAGAAACCACCCCTTTTGGTAAATCAAATTCAAAGATAAGTTATAGTCCATTTGTAAATTAGTATAGAAGGCTACAAGCTATGGTGCAAAAACCAAGAATCCAGTTAAAAATATACGCAAGTAAAAAACGAAGGAATATAGCCGAACATCACCATGCCAGTTGACACCTAGTGAGAGAAGTGTAGGTATGATAGGTGACGTGATTGGGAGAGAGATAATAGGTGTTAATGGAGTATTTGTGATTTTAGGTGTCCATATATAGTTACCCTAAAGTTAATTGTACCAGTTTCTAAAACAAAACAAAAAATACCTGACGCTGTGCTTCCCTCTCTTGCCTTTTGGTTTCCTTTTTCTTTGATGCTTTGGCCTCATAATACCCTCCACCAGCAGCTTCATCGTCACTCTCACCATCAGATTCTGTTTACACGCAAACAGAGTTCATAACTCCAAATGGCAACCCAGTTTCAAGAAGCCATTTCCATGCATACTTCCATTCACCAACCAGTTCAATCGTACTTCCATATGAACTTCTCAGTATGCAATTATAAGAGAAGAAAATAAAAATGGAAACGAACAAGTTTCTCGCGTAAGTTTAAATTATTTTAGCTTATATGAACGTAAAGATCAGATTTTGTAAGCTAAAAAGAAAACTGCCAATAATCTAATTTTAATTTATGAGAAAAGTTTAATTTAATTTACTTTTTCTTCCCTATAATTATTGAGAAATCTATCTACACAAATCAGAAGTCAGACAGTTGACTCCACAGGTACAATTATCTCTATATCTCATTCGAAGCTAAACACTAACAATACATAACACATGCATCTAACAAGATAGCAAAACATAAACCCACAAAAATCACCAGATTTCAATGATTTCACATCCATCAACCGTCCTTGTGTTCATTTTGAACAAATTTCTTTACGAGCACTCATAGAAAGACCAGAAAATACGAAGAAAAATATGGAACGAACTCCTCCCTAACTTAAATTTTGCTTTACATACATAAGCTCATGAAAACTCTTTTATATTAATTTCCTAAAAGATAAATTTATTTTTGTTTTTTGCTTCAAAGTTTACCCAAATATTCTCTTAGCATAAAACAACTTATCTCGGATTTATGAAGAAGTAACATCTCTGATTCACATTTTCATTCACCAAGAAATTATTGCGTTTTACATAGACATAACCAATTAAACTAAAAAAAGCAACAAAAGAGGAAGACGAGAAACCTTCTACCGTCGCAGGCGGATCTGCCGACGTGCTAGCTCCAGACGCAGCAGGCCGGCGACGCATACGACGAGTGGCAGTGGTGCGCACAACGGCTTCTCTCCGCGGAGCCTGTCGATTGATTATCAATGATAAAAAAATCCGGTTATGAATTTAAAAGAGAAGCGATTAGGGTTATGGTAGCGAAATGAGGAAGAGTGATGGAGTTGAAAGAAGGTGCAAACCTGGGGAGGTTCGTCGTGGTGAGGTGGAGGCTGAGAATCCTGACGGCGTTTCCATAGGTAGAGTGGGATCAAAGCTACGACGAGAAACATTGAGAGTACCGCTACGAGTAGCTCCTCCATTGCTGCGAATCGAGCTTTGTGTTTCTCTTCTTTCTTCTTCTATCTGGTTTCTTGCGAAATTTATTTATGAACTCCTTTTGGGACTCTTGGAAACGACGCCGTCCCTTTCCTTCTCTTCTCCGTTTCTGTCTTTGCATTTTTTAGAAGGTTGTTTTATATTATAGTTAATAAAAACAGAATATGTAATATGTTAATAAAAATTAACTTTATTTAATGCAGAGAATATAGAATATGGTTTTACTTTATATTTGAATTTTTATAGCATCTTTAAAAAACTTTTTAGTATATTTATCAATTTATTTTTCTAAAGTACGTTATCAACTAATATTTTAAAGATCTTAATTATGTTATTATTAAAAAAATGTCACACCAACAAATATTATGTGATAACATATATACATTCATATATACATTCATGTTGTGTAATATTTTAATGTACCAAAAGGTTCAAAATAACATTCAACAATTAGTTATTATTAATAACGGTCTAAAAATCATTATTTTCATACTTAATTTTGATATAAAACACACTTTTTATGACTTAAAAACTAACTTGAAATCATGCATTTTGTCTTAGTTAAGATAGAAGAGAGTCAAAAGTGTTTTATGGGTATTATACTTGGTTTGACTTGTGTTGATAGGACTTAACGATAAATAGATGAAGGATAGCAAAATAAGAAGGGATTGGACTCAAAACAAGATGGAAGGAAGCACCAAAGAAGCGTCGGGCCTACAGCTGAGCGATGGCCTCGCAATGATAACACCGCCAGATACCTGGAAGTGAACGTTGAGCGGTGGACTTGAATGCCGCACTTATCACTAAGTGGTGAACTCACCGTTGAGCGGTGTACTTGGGCTTTGGGCCTGTTTTGTATAATTCTTCACAGTTTATAAATAAAACAGTGCGACCCTTAGAGGTAATCTTTTGGCAGAGAGGATGTAGAAACACGGTTTTCACACCTTGGAGGCAAATCTTGGATGTGAGAGCTCCAATATTACAAATTTAGGGTTATCTTTTATATTATTTCCATTCAATTCATTTAGTTTCACCATGATTATGGTGAACTAAGCTCTTTGTTGTTGGGGAACGATGTAGTTCTTTGAAACTCTCTATATCGAATTTCTTATTTTATTCATATACTTGTGTTCATCAATAGTTTGAGTTTTTCTTCCGTTCTTACCAATGCTTTGTTTAAGACGTTATTTAAATTCTTTGATTCTTTCTATATGGAGACGTATAGTTAGGTCTAGACATAAGAAATTACTCTTGATGATGAATATTACTTAGAGATAGGGATAGCAACATCAATTGCCTTAAGCTTCTGTTCACTTTAATTCATGAATAATTGCCTAGGAAGACTAGAGATAGTAAACTATTAATTAGGATTAGGTTCTTTTCGTTGAGAGATCAAGTTTACAAGTTTAGAGTAAAATAGAAAGTGACATAAACATTGATAACAAAGTTGAATTTAATAGAATAGTAGATATTTGAGAATGGATTAGAATGAAATCGTAAACCCCAACAACACTATTCATCCATATCTTTTTCTTGCCAATTGATCAAAACCTTTGCATGCATGTTTACTTCTTGTTTTGCATTTAAAACTCAACTTATTGTTTGTTCAAGTCTCATGATTTCCATTAATCACATGAACGTTTAGGCCTAAGTGTCTTTTGGAAGACGATACTCGAGCTTACCGTTTATTTGTTACTTGATACGATCTGGCAGGGTGTTAACAATTATCTTATATTTTTTGAATGGATTCAAATAAGTAAAATATATATATATATATATATATATATATATATATATATATATATATATATATATATATATAGCTAAAGTTTTGAACTCACATGACCGAAGATAAAAAAAATTATATAAAAAAAATGGTTTCCAAAGGAAAGAATACATACTTTATAAATATGTGTTGAATCTAGGAGAGAAGTATAATGAAGTAAATTGAAGGTGTGAAAAGTTTATCCAAAGAAAAGAAAAAATATGTATTTGTTTTGGGTTGTTTCTTCTTCCTTCCATGATTATTCATCCCACTGTACTGATAAAAAGATAAAAATACTCTTCTTGCCACATTACTTTTGTGATACTCCTGCCTAGAGCTGTCAACATTTTTTTTGGCCCCAAGGCCAGTCCTAGCCCCTTTTTAAATTAGCCCACTATTCTTGACTCACATTAAATGGGGCTTTTCCAAAGCCCCTGGCCCCCACAGCCCCAGAAAGTGGGTTGAGATTGAATTAGGGCTGGGTCAGCCCCTTTCCCCCAAAACATTGAAAGCTCCAGTTTGCTCTGAAACCCCGTAGGCCCCAAGGTACTTTTCTTTTTCGACTCTCACTCATTCTCTCTGATCAAACACGAAGAACTAGCAACCGCAAAGGTCGACGGCAAACGGCAGTACAGAGTCGACGGCAGACGACGGCACATAGTGGACGGCAACACATAGTGAACGACGGCACAAAGTAGAGAAAGGTGATACAAGCGGTAGCACACACTGTGTTAGGTTTCGGTACGAATGTGATTTGAATTTTATGTTGATTGTCTTCATGATTTTTAAATTACTGATTAAGTCATTTCACGGTGCTTTCCTTTTCTTCTTACCTTGCAGTACAATGGCAGTGTCAGTCAGCGGTAGAAATCTCTGCACAGATTCTAATAAAGTTGATGAGCCATTCAAAACTGAAGAAGCAGAGACTGTAAATGTGCCCCCACCCCCAATAGAAAAGGTATTCTGCCACGATAATTATAGGTGGAAAATTTATTTTTCTACCATTATCTGGCTTTCTAACCTAAAACTTGTGTTGGGTTTTATGAAAGTTTCTTGTTTTGGGAGGCAATGGATTTGTCGGATCACACATTTGTAGAGAAGCCTTAGAACGTGGCTTATCTGTTGCTAGTATTAGCAGGTTTGATGTTTTTTCCCATTGGGCAAAACTTCGATGTAGTTATTAAAAATAAATACAGGGATATGTTAGTGATGGATAGAACGTAGCATTTTAATGGTCTGTAAGAAAATGAGTAGATATGTGATTAACTAGAGCTCATGCTATTGTGATCTATCAAAGTCTGAAATACTCATCTAACAGCAGTTTGTGTTCATTATAATTAAGTGATGATAGAAATTGATAGATTATGCAATTTTAGTTGTTAATGAATGAAGCTGAGCTTAAGGGTCTATGCATCAAGTTGGAACAATATTAAATGTGATGTCTTGATTTTGTCTCATTAGAAAGGTGTCAGATGTGATGTTTATTTGGGAATTATTTGAAGGTTGAGAGACAAATCTATGTCATGCTTACTTTTGAAGAAACATGTTTCTTATACTAATATTTAGTATGTTATGTCCTTTTTGAAGAAACTGTTTGAAACTATTACCTATAGACAAATGAATTTATCTCACATTTTGATTGCAGAAGCATCATAATTTAGAGGAAAGTAAGATAAAATTACAACCAAGCACTCATTGTTTACTGAAGCAGCAGATTTTATTTATTTNTAATTAAATAAATAACTTCGATGTAGTTATGTAGGCTTTTTAGGTACTGTTCTTCAATCAGAATTGAAATATCATCTCGTTAATCTATTATAATGTTTGCATTAGAGGAATGCATTATTATATAACCANATATATGTTTTCTTCTTTTTCATATTTGTATTATTATCGATCTGTCATTCTTTATGTATTGTCACTCTAAATTGTAAACTGCTTTTCATATTTATTATGAAAAGTTCTGAACTTGCAAGCATNGATCATCTTAGTCCCTGACATTTCTAAACCTTCATAGTAAGTCATTCAGTTTAGACATTTTCTAAGTTTTTATTCATTTGCATTAAGAACTAAAATGAATGATTTTTTGCAAAGTCAAGAACTATATGGGAGTTTAGNAAACTCAGGAACTAAAGTCTATAATGCCCTTAGTCTTTCTCTGGCAATGGAATAATCCCCTTTTTAAATGTGTGAAACGGTTTTATTTTTGTCCCCATAAAGAATGCCTATTTGTTCGTAAATTGTGTGAATGTAGGCTTTGTGAAATGTTGATATTTGATAACACGTTTACTAGTGTGTGTTTAGGTTATTGGAGTTGATGGTATGGGTCTTGGTTTTGTTGAATGAACAGGCTGTGAGTGCAATCGCTTTTCCCTCTGGTTCA
>NW_014541837.1:1833306-1836018 GCF_000741045.1 Vigna radiata var. radiata
ATGCACTTCAGGTGGATTTCTCTTCTGCTATTTCTAGTGTACACTTTAATTTCTGCAGTTTCCTGTCTCACTGCTTGTTATATTATGTCTGTTTAAGAAAATTTCTACCTTGCTGCCAAAGTATCTTATCTTGTATTCTGTATATAGTTGATGTTTATCTCTTGTTGTAATTGAGAAGTTAGGAAAGAAGATTTTCTAAGCATGTGCATACTGCTGGTGCAGACATATTTCTTGTGATCAAACTAAAACTGGTCGAGTTTTTTGGTCGAGTTTTCATACTTGGTAACAAAAACTGGTTTTTGGATTTAGATTACAGTTGTAATGCCTCCCGGATATCATGTTTAACGTGAATATAATTATTCTGAGTTTTGTTCTTATTATCAGCTTTCTCTTTTCAGGTCATAGCAACTGGAATTGCAATGTGGCTGGTGGACAAAAGTGGTCGGATGCTTATGCACTTGTTATTTGTCATATATTGGATGCAGAACAATTACATACTATATTGGATGCTTATGCACTTGAGATTATGCACTTATGTTTGGCTTTTTTTAGTAGTAATCTTAGACTTTTCCAACTTTGATTAAATTGTGTTTAATATAGTGTTAATTCTTGGTAATGATTTTTATTCAATCGATGTAGGTGCTATTTTGATTATGCGATGCTTAGAGGAAAATTGGGCATGAGTTGCTATGAAAGTTTGTAAGTGTAGCTGCTGTAAAACAGTAGTTAAGTGGCTTGGATGTTAATTGTTTTTTTGTGAACATGTAGTAATTGAAAGGCTTGGATGTTAAGTGTTTTTTTCTCTGTAAAAATGGAATTTATTATTGAATATTTAGTTTTTTTTATAAAAAAGAAAGCCCATGGGCTGGCCCTGACCCACAGGGTTTTGGGGCTTTTTAGCCCCTGGGGCTTTTTTAATAAAGAGTTTTTTTGGCCCTATGGGCTTTTTTGGCCCCAACCCACATGGGCTAGGGCCAGGGCCTATTAGAGGGGCCTAATTGACAGCTTTACTCTTGTCGTTACTTCCAACTACACCTTAATTTTTTTATTATCACTGTAACTTTTAAGATAGGATGAAGAAAAAAAAAATCGTTAGTTCGAAAGTTCGTTTCAAAAAATATTATATATTTTATGAAAAAATATCATTCTAAAATATTTATTCCAAAATATATTTAAATTTTCCAAAATTAAAATCCTATTCAAAAATATTATTCCAAAATTTAGCAAAACTTGTTTTATAATTGTGTTTGTTTCCCTGGTTCACAGTCGTGCATCAGAAGTATGAGGATGGATTTTACATCAAGTTTGTTTCCATGGTTTTGTACAAATTAGAGAGTTTGAATTTGCATGAAAAAAATCACCTCATAAATACCATTGTTCTTTTCGAAACATAGAATCGAAATCGATTCCATTGATATTAGAATCAATTATGAGCTTAAGAGAATAATTTTGCATTTATTACTGAAAACTCAATTTGATTTTGATTTATATATATATATATATATATATATATATATATATATATATATATATATATATATATATATATATATATATATATNTTAAGGGTATTTTAATAATTTTCATTCTCAAAATTAAAAAAATAAAAAAAGAAACCCCTAAACCCTTACCCAGCTCTCTCATTCCTCTCAACCATTTCTCTTTCATCTCTTTCACTCCAACCTTTTCTCTGTCATCCCTACTCTAGTTCCAATTGAAAAAAATCAGAAACACTTGCCTTATTTTAATAATTTTTATTCTCAAAACTAAAAAAAGAAACCTCAAACCCTACTCACCTTCTTCGTTCCTCTCAACCCTTTCTCCTTCATCTCTCTCACTCAAACATTTTCTTTGTCATCTCTGCACTTGCCCTAACTAAAAAAAACTCATTATTAAACGATTTACTTTTGTAAAGAGTCAGAGTCATTGACATATTCACCTTTCAAAAAAAGTTCATTCAAAATCTCTTTAATTTCATTATCTTCACTATATATATTACAGCCGATGGGTACAGTTGCACCAAGACTTATGAGCATCCTTCCTTTACATCTTGAGACTACTACGTAACATTACTCCGTGGCCATTTAATTTTTTTTTTGTAAAAATTCATTAATTGTTTTCCTTTACTAAAGAAAAAACAAATCAAAATACAATAAAATTCTCAACTATAAAATCAAATAAATAAAAATTCTAAATCTTGAAATTTTATTTAAAATTATATAACGAAAAAATTAGGTGCTTTAATTTTTTTATTTATGTAAGTATTTTTTTTCTCTAACAATTTTATTTAATAATAAGTGCTTTTTTAGTTGGGGCTAGTGCATAAATGACATAGAAAATGTTTGAGTGAGAGAGATGAAGGAGAAATGATTGAGAGGAATGAAGGAGGTAAGTAAGGGTTTGTGGATTCTTTTTTTAGTTTTGAGAATGAAAATTATTAAAATAAGACAAATGTTTATGATTTTTTTTCAATTGAGGTTAGAGTAGGGATGATAGAGAAAAGGTTGGAGTGAAAGCGATGAAAGAGAAAGGGTTGAGAGGGATGAGATAGGTGGGTAAAGGTTTGAAGGGTTTCTTTTTTTATTTTTATTTTATTTTGAGAATGAAAATTATTAAAATACCCTTAACCTTAAAACTTAGAATTCATGATATATAAGGGTATTTTTGTCTACTGAAACCTGGTACACATTGCTAAAATGTACCAACTGAAAA
>NW_014541837.1:1836273-1844842 GCF_000741045.1 Vigna radiata var. radiata
TATATATATATATATATATATATATATATTAATAGTATTGATAATAATAATATTTTTATAATTTTAAATAATAATTTTAATTTTATTTTAACATAATTTTTATTTGTTATATTTAATTTTATATCACATTTATATTTAACAGTAAAATAGTAACTATCTAATTTTATTTATTAAAATATTTTGTAATTTATTATATTATCACATCATACACAAACTTTTGTAAATTCTTTAATTCAAACAATATCAAAATTTTCTTTCAGTTTTTTTAATTTATTCCGTCACTCTCCCTTAAATCTTCATCTAGATATAAAGACTTCCTAAAAGATTTATAAAGTAATTAAAAAGTGAAATCTACTAAAAATAAATTGTCATTTTATAAATTGTAGAGGTGGAGTTAAAAATTATACAGGTGCAGGAAGAAAACAAGCCTTGATTTAATGTAATATGAAAATAGGTTCGGCCCAATAATGATTTTTTAATAATATAGATACTATAAAGACCATAATTGATATTTATTTTATTTTACAAACCAATACGAAAGATAAAGAAAATTATGCAGTAAATATAGACAAATTTGGGTATTAAACATGTTCATTATTTTTCACAGAAATTGATTAAAAATGTAATTTAATACTTTTACACATTAGCTTTTGTTAATTTATCAGAAAAACCTCATCCAAAAATGTTTTGGGGAAAAAACTTGTGGACGATCATAATAATTAACTATCTTTTTCTCAAAGTTTGTTAGTACTACGCTGTTATATATATTAATATCAATTAAGAATATGCACTATAAATTAATTATTCTATAAAAGTATAAGTTAAATATTTTTTTCTTAAATAACAATTATTTTCTATGATAAATCATTTTTAGTATTAAATAGAAAATTAATTACTCATATGTAATAAATGAACTAAATAATGTGACAAATGAGTGTCTAATGGTTATGGAAACAGTGACAAGCCAGAATATCAATTTTCTAAAAGGTTAACTGAAAGTAATAATAGCCACGTAAAGAATGAAAATTAGCTTAATATCTAGGAAAATACAAATTAAAAATAGAGTGCACTAAAATGATAAAAATCATGGAAAATGATATTTTGACATCATTTTCTGACACTATTTTGACACTGCACACGTGTCACACGTGTCAAAATGTGATTGGACGATTTCAAATTAAAAAAGTTGAGACAGGGGTATGTTTGGAAGAAAAAAACCAAATGTTGTTTTTTAATTTGAAATCGTCCAACCACATTTTGACAGGTGTGCCGTGTCAAAATGGTGTAAAAAAATGGTGTTAAAATTTTATTTTCCAAAAATCATGTAGTATGCAAATATATTGTATAGAAAGAATACTTTGACACGACTAAAGAAATTGACACTCATTTGACATAGGTGGATCCACTTATTTTGAATGTCATTAAGGGCAAAGTTGTCATTTGCGGTTCGTGAAAGCTGATTGAAAGTTTTTGTTCCTTTTTCGTTCCTTTCAGGGTCGACCCTTTCATCTTGGAAGAGGAAGTCTAGGGTTAGGATCGAGAAAGAAAGAAAAGGGAGAACTCCATGGCTGCCACAGTCTAGACGTGATAGGTGATCAGAGGAGTTATAACCGTTGGAATGATGCGGTTCTTTAGGAAGACAATAGTCTTCGAACAGAACCCAGAACGTAAGGAATCCAGATAAGAGGAAGGAATCCGAACACACGAGAATAGATGTGAAGAATAGGAAGTTTTTATTGTATTTCGTTATGAATTGTTTTACAGCATGTGATGGTTTATATAGCAGAAGATTAGATTACAGAGAGAATATTCTACAAATCTAATGTTCGATGGCCTCAGACCCGTTTGGTGGTTCTTCATCCACAAACCGCACCGACCGCTTAGTAGCCTTTAACCCCAACCGTTCGGTGGTCTCAGACCCGTTCGATGGTCTTCATCCACAAACTGCACCGACCGCTTGGTAGCCTTGACCCGCAACCGTTCGGTGATAACCTGTATCAATCCTCTCCTCTTGGAAAAGTCCTTGTCCTCAAGGACTGAAGTTGGGAAACTTCCTTTTTAAATCGTAGTAAAATTCCCAAGTCGCATCTTCTGGCAGTTGGTGCTTCCATTTGACCAGCACTTTAGTGACAGCCATGTTGCCTCTCTTCACGGTGGTTCTATCAAGGATAGCTTCTGGTTCCCTGATGGTTGCTTCCTTCTCTATTAAAGGGCAGTTTGTGGAAGTGCGTGCATTTCTCACTGACTTCTTTAACTACGAAACATGAAGAACATTATGTATTAGAGAATTGACTGGTAATTGTACCTTATAGGCCACTGCACCAATTTTCTCAAGGATAGGATAAGGCCCATAGTATTTAGGAGCTAGTTTTGCATTGCTTCTAAATGATACAGAGATCTATTTGTAAGGGTGAAGTTTGACATAGACCAAGTCTCCAATATGAAATTCCCTTTTAGATCTGTGTTTATCTGCCATCTGCTTCATCCTTTCTTGTGCTCTTTTCATATGGAATTTTGCTAGCTTAAGGATCTGCTCCCGTTTTTGTAAACTTCTGTCAACTAATTCCACCCTAGATTCTCCTGGTAGATATGGAAAATGATTAGGAGGAGTTTGGCCATAGACGATCTCATAGGGACTTGCTTTTATAGAACTGTGGTAAGTTGTCTTATACCACCATTCAGCGAATGGAAGCCACTTGGATCACTATCTCGGTTCATCACAACACATGCATCTCAGATATGTTTCTAAGCATCGGTTGACCACTTCTGTCTGGCCATCTGTTTGAGGGTGGTAGGCAGTGGAAAATTGTGTTGGAACCCCTTGGACTGCCATAAAGTCTTTCCAGAATTGACTTATAAAAATGGGGTCCATATCACTTGTGATGGTAGGAGGAAATCCATGTAGTTTGAAGATATTGTCTAAGAAACATTGTGCCATTGTTGCAGCTGTATAAGGATGTTGTAGAGCCACGAAATGGGCAACTTTGCTTAATCTGTCTACCACAACAAAAATCACTTGTTTGCCAAAAGAGCTAGGCAATCCTTTTATGAAATCCATAGTAATATGCTGCCATACATGGTCTGGAACCGGTAATGGTTGTAGCAACCCAAGTGAGGCTACAATATCATATTTGTTCCTTTGGCAAACTTGACATTGTTGCACAAATCTCTTGATGTCCTTTGTCATACCTTTCCAGTATACTACAGATTTTGCCCTATAAAGTGTAGAATCTCTTCCTGAATGTCCTCCACAAGTACTGGCATGGAACCATTCCAGAAGTTGTTGTCGTAATTTTTGATTCTTTCCCACAAACAATTTTCCCTTCCTTCTCAACTCTTCCCTCTGCCATGAAAATTGCTTATGGGTGTTGTTGTTTACTTGTAATTCGGTGATGATTCTCTTCAAGTCAATATCTGTTTGCCAAGTGTCCTTTATAGATTGTAGAAGCTCAAAGGTAGGTTGATGGGTAAAGAGAGTAACACATTCTATTCTAGATAAAGCATCCGCAACTATATTTTCATGTCCTTGTTTGTATTCAATGTTGAAATCAAATTTCATTAACTTGACAAGCCATTTTTGCTGAAAAGCGGTGGTCAACCTTTGATCTAAGATGTATATAAAGCTTTGATGATCTGTTCTAATAGTGAACCTCTTAGGAAGCAAGTAGTGCCACCATTTCTGTATAGCAAAAACAACTCCTAACAGCTCTTTTTCATATGTGGATAATGTTAGTTGTTGGGAGTTAAAGCTCCTACTAATGTAAGCTATAGGGTGGTGGTCTTGCATTAGCACAGCTCCTACTCCTTGCCCAGACGCATCAACCTCTAAAATAAATTCTTTGGAGAAATTAGGCAAAGCCAAGACAGGAGTGTTACTTAGCTGGGTTTTAAGTTTCTGAAAAGCATCCTTAGCCTTGTCCGTCCATTTAAATCCATCTTTTTTTAGCATATCATGTAAGGGTCTAGCTATGATGTTATAATTGTAGACAAATCTTCTGTAATAGCCCGCCAAACCCAAGAATCCTTGTTTCACAGATTGTGGTAATGGCCATTGTTGTACAACAGGTATCTTTGTTGGATCTATAGCCACTCCCTCTGCAGAAATGAAATGTCCCAAATATTCTACTATTGTCACTCCACAGTAACATTTGGATTTCTTAGCAAATAGGGAATGGTTCCTTAATGACGATAGAACTTTATGTAGATGAAACAAATGGTCTTCCATGGATGTGCTGTAAACTAAAATATCATAAAAAAATGAGAACAAACTTCCTTAAGAATTCTTGGAATATTGCATTCATGAGACCTTGAAAAGTGCCAGGCGCATTGGTTAACCCAAAGGGCATAACCAAATATTCATAGTGTCCTGAGTGTGTCTTAAAAGTTGTCTTGTGTATGTCTTCGTCCACCATTCTCACTTGATTATACCAAGAACGTAAGTCCAGTTTAGAAAAGAATTTCGAACCACGTAACTCATCCAACAAATCATCAACTAATGGAATAGGGAACCTATTTTTGACTGTCCTCTTATTTAATTCTCTGTAATCTATGCACAGACGCCATCCTCCATCCTTTTTCCCAACCAACACAAATGGGCTGGAGTATGAGTTACAACTGTTCTGGATAATACCTGATTGTAAATACTGTTGTATGAGGCCATCAATGATGTCTTTCTACTACTTAACATATCTATAAGGCCGCTTATTTACTGGATTGGTGGCTTCAACCAAAGGAATGCGATGATCATAATCAATTCTTTTAGGAGGAATTGTGGATGGTTCTTGAAACACATCATTAAAGTCTAGCAGCATCCTTTCAATGTTATCGGGTATATTACCGGTTTCAGCATGGGTTGATAATGAGTGTAATAAAGTACTTTCACCCTTATCACACATTTGTATCATTGAGAAGTGGACTCCTGCAGAAAGCGTATCCCCTAGCCTTTGTCTCCTTACAGTTTTGAGACCTGGACTTGTTGTTCCCCTCAAAACAAGTGTCCTTCCATGCATTGTAAAATCCATAGTTAGGTTTTCAAAGTCCCACGTTATATCCCCTAAGGTAATCAGCCATTTTATACCAAGAACCATGTCACAACATCCTAAGGGTAACAATAGCATATCAGATTTGAAGGATGCATTATGTAATATCCAAGAAAATTTGTTAACCATGTTATTAATCTTGATCTTAGCATCGTTTGCCACTATGACACTCAAAGGATCCATGTTCACAATTTTGCATCCTAGTTTCTTGGCTACATGAGCGTCCAAGAAATTATGTGTACTTCCATTGTCAATGAGGATATGTAGAGGTTTTTTTCTGCAAAGACCCGTGACTCGCATAGTGCGGAAACTAGCAACTCCTGTTAATGCATTAACCGAGATCAACAGGTCTTCCCCCTGTTTTCCTCTGTTGCTATTGGAGATGTGGTGTCGTCATCGAAATTGGCGTCATCTTCTAATTCCAAGACATGAATCTGAAGTTTCTTGTGGGTCAAACTATGTGCGGGTGTCAATGGCTCGTCACAGAAATAGCAAAGTCCTTTAGCCCTTCTTTCATTCATATAAGCAGGTGTTAGACTCCTGGAAAATGGTTTCGGCCGAGGCTCTTCTGTGCGCTGGGTGGGACTCGGCAATAAAGGCGGTTTTAGTTGTTTGTGTAATGGCTTCGATTGTGGATTTGTGTTGCTAGCAGATTCATACATTTTTGCTAGCGAATAAGCTTTCATCACAGAAGTGGGCTGAAACATATGAACCATTATTTGGACATCTTGCTTCAATCCGCCCAAAAACCAACTTAATTGATTGGCCTCCGAAAGTTCCACTTGTGATACTATTCGATCAAAGGCATCATGGTAGGATCTTCACCAACCTCTCCAAATCTATCAATCAAGATTTTAGTATAAGACTCCCAAGAAGGAAGATTTAATAACCCTTTATTCTTGATATATGCAGTGTGCCACTGCAGGGCTTTTCCTTCGAAATGGACGACTCCCAAGCGGACCTTGTAATCGTCCGGTGTGCCATCAACAAAGAAGAAAGTTTCACATTGAATTAACCATTGTTTCACCCCGTCCCCATTAAAGCGAGGAAAATCTAGTTTAGCCAACCTAGTACTACAAGAATAGGGTCGAGAATGGCTATCGTTATTGGAGATATTATGCGTTTCGCGGTTACCAATTAATTCTGCAAGATTGCTCTTCAACGCTGCGACAATCTCCATGAAGCGAGCCTCCAGCGACGTTCCCAACTCTAAGAAGCGAGCCTCCATTGCTTCTTTGAAATGGTCAAAATCTTCACGCACAGAATGAGTGTTTGCAGCCATCGGAAACGGGGGTGGAAGGTTACCTTCTGATACCAATTGATGCGGTTCTTTAGGAAGATAGTAGTCTTCGAACAGAACCCAGAACGTAGGGAATCCAAATAAGAGGAAGGAATCCGAACACACGAGAATAGATGTGAAGAATAGGAAGTTTTTTATTGTATTTCGTTATGAATTGTTTTACAACATATGATGGTTTATATAGTAGAAGATTAGATTACATAGAGAATATTCTACAAATCTAATGTTCGGTGGCCTCAGACCTGTTCGGTGGTTCTTCATCCACAAACCACACCGACCACTTAGTAGCCTTTAACCCCAACCGTTCGGTGGTCTTCATCCAAAAACCGCACCGATCGCTTGGTAGCCTTAACCCCCAACCGTTCGGTGATAACCTGTATCATGGAACCGACAAAGTGTGAAGCAGCAGGTTTGTCCCCTTTCTATTCCTTTCTTCTTTTCTCATCATTTCTCTATCTTTCATATTCTTTATTCATTTTTGAAAACCCTAGACTAAAGGGGCAAAGACATTAAAGAGAGAGTTTTCTTTTTGATCCAGTTTCGAAAACACCAAATGCTCTATTACAGACCGATTCCTCCAGTCCGCCCTTGATTCCTCTCTGTATCAGGATTGACATTATTTTTATGAAAGGGGGTCCACTTTTTTTTTTTGGTTAATCCAATAAAATTAATTTGCTGCTTAATACACATGGAACCAGGAAATTCATTATTTTTCATGGTAAGGTACTGAGGCAGGAACACATACATTTTTATGCATTATTGTGGCTAGGTTCTTTGAGTTTTAAATTTCACAGGCATACATAATGAATTGAATACTAATTATAACAAATATCATTGTGGTGTTTGAAATTTCGAATTCATGTTTAGGTCTCACTAATTATGAATACTGGAGTAGAAAATGCATTTTTTATCAAATAAGTTAGGGATTACTTTTTGTGGGCTTGACAATTTTGTACACAAAAATAGTGGATTGATATGCTCATCTTAAAATTAAACATTGTGGTTGTGTTTATTCGTCGTTATAATATTGTAGCTAAATTTCATTTTGCCCTGATGATGTTTGTTTTTCCTTTAAAATATGATACAATTACAACTGAAAAGAACATTAAAAGGAAAAAAAAGGACCATTTTCCTTATCTTTACTTTTAGTTTTCTGTACTGTTTGAGTTTCATACTGTTAATGACATTTAATTTAAATGGTTCTCAGTATGATGCACATATTTTCCCGTAGGGAGTCCCGAGAGAGTTTATCTTTAAATTTATGCAACATAATTCTTTGTAAGTCCCTTTTGAGCTTCAATGTGAGCTACTGATTTTGTTTATTTTACAGATAAAGGATGAAGTGAGGAACACATTGAGTTTCATCAATTATGTCTATAGTATATTCGGTTTCACATATGAGTTGAAGCTTTCAATGGTATGCTTTCAATCTTAATTGTTCTTAATGCCCATGTACCTTTCTAAATGTCCTTAAAATCAGAAAATTCAGAGTTTCAAAGCTTAGTCTTCAATTTAAGGTGCCTTCAGTAGTATCTTAGTTATTCTTGCCTGTGGGCTGTTTTTAGATTTTATTATGTCGTCCCATTAATGTGACAGTGTCGCAACCAGAATCGCGACGGGACGACGATCCAAAGAAAAACTATTTGAAAAAAAGTTTTGGAGTCGCCACCATAGTTTATTCTGGAAAACTACGGAAAAACCATAAAAAAGGATAAGGCGGTCTACGAAAAAAAACCAGATTCTGGTTCGGGAGTCGGTTACGTGTGGGGAAGGTGTTAGCACCCNTACAACGCCTGCCCTAAGGNAGTACCTTTAACTAAATACGCGAATTTGATGTGGTTTGCAAAATGTTTAATTTCCCCTAAAAAGATAAACTCTAAAGAAAACAAAATATATTTTTTTATTTTTTTGTGCCCGACAAGGATTGACCTTGCTCCTACGTATTCTCAGTTGGACTGAGAAATCAGNGTTACGTAGTTCTTTCAGAAAGATTGATTGTTTGAAGATGTTTTTAGTTTTTGAAGATTTTATATTTTTTTTTTGTATTTTTATATAAAAAGAGAAAAGGNTTTTAGCACAAGGCCTACGCGAGNNGTCGCACGTGTGCTTTAACCCTTTCAAAATATTTTTATTTGATTTTTTAATTTGTAAAAGAAAAGGGAAAAGGTTTTCAGCACAAGGCCTACGCGAGCGGTCGCACGTGTGCTTAAACCTTTTCAAAATATTTTTA
>NW_014541837.1:1849617-1851452 GCF_000741045.1 Vigna radiata var. radiata
GTTGACATCGACATGCTAATGATTCTTGTCTAGGGTGATGAAAAACAATTATGAATTTTGGCTCAAAAGGGGTACAATTGGATAAACTTCTTTTGACGTTTGGATAACGAAAAAATGGCCACGCGTCACTCTGAATCTTGTGTGCCTGACTTTCTCACGACTTTAAACCTGAAACAAAACTCTGTAGTGTTTGACACATTAACTTCATTTTTCCTTTGTTTTGCTTCATTCTCTTCTTTTTTTATATATATCTCCCTGATCAACGGATTATTGGTGATATGTAACATGATGAAAAATTCCCCAATATTACACGTATGGCAATCCTTTGTCTTAAAGGAAACGAAAGAGTTAGGATTCAAGTAATGTGAATGCAGATGCTTTATCAAGGAAAGAACACCGATTACCCCCAAAACCTTGAATCAGGAAAGGGCTCACCAAAAAATTTCATTTCGAAAATACTATGCTCTTGACAACTTTATTAACAACAAACTCAACATGTGACTTTTCTTTTTCACCTTTTTTTTTTCTCTTTTTTTTTTTTTTCACGACATCCTCTAGGACCGAGCCCACCAACCGGGTATGCCTGTGATGCTTTTATCAACACGCGTTTACTTATTTTCATTTCCATTTTTCCTTATTTACTTAACAGCTCAGCGTGACATGCAATATTTCAGATGGAATGCAAACAACCAAAATATGAATGAAATCATGTGGAATTTATTTAGTGAAGAAATCAGAGTACAATGAACTTTAAAGATAATATCAACATCCCCTTAATGGAAACCACTATCACGGAATCATCATGCATAAAACTTTTTTACTGCATCAGAATTAACTGGAAATGGTAACTCTTCCCCATCCATTCTTGTGAGAATTAGTGCCCCACCAGAAAATGCTTTCTTCACTACAAATGGCCCTTCATAATTCGGAGTCCATTTGCCCCTGTGATCCTTTTGTACAGGCAGAATCTTCTTCAATACCAGCTCACCTTCATGAAATTCTCTTGGACGTACCTTTTTGTCAANTGCCTTCTTCATTCTTCTTTGGTACAATTGTCCATGGCATACTGCCGTTAATCTTTTTTCATCAATGAGATTGAGCTGATCGAATCGAGCTCGAACCCATTCAGCCTCTTCTAGTTGGGTTTCCATTAAAACTCGTAAGGACGGAATTTCCTCTTCAAACGGAAGTACTGCCTCCATTCCATACACAAGCGAGAAAGGCGTTGCCCCAGTCGATGTTCGTACCGAAGTGCGATAACCATGTAAAGCGAAAGGAAGCATTTCATGCCAATCCTTATATGTGACTACCATCTTTTGCACAATCTTCTTGATATTTTTATTAGCAGCCTCAACTGCTCCATTCATCTTTGGACGATAAGGAGAAGAATTAAGATGATGAACTTTGAACTCCTCACACAACTCTGCCATCATCTGGTTGTTCAAGTTAGTGGCATTATCAGTGATTATCCTGCTAGGGAGCCCATATCTGCAAATCAACTCCTTTTTTATGAACTTGGTTACCACTTTTCTAGTCACATTAGCATAAGAAGCAACCTCAACCCACTTGGTAAAGTAGTCGATTGCGACCAATATGAAACGGTGTCCGTTTGACGCCTTTGGCTCTATAGCTCCGATGACATCTATTCCCCACATCGAAAAAGGCCACGGTGCAGACAATACGTTCAAGGTCGTGGGTGGCACATTGATATTATCTGCGTATATTTGGCATTTCTCACATTTTCTCACATGTGTACAACAATCGTTTTCCATAGTCAACCAGAAATATCCCGCCCTCAGTATCTTCCTGGCCATTGAATGCCCATTCATGTGCGT
>NW_014541837.1:1853739-1858950 GCF_000741045.1 Vigna radiata var. radiata
TTATCGATAGGGTGCTCAAAATTAGGAACATTGATACCATTATTTTCAAAACAATCATTGTCACATCTGCATCATTTGAATTTATGAAAAAGTATAAATAAATAAGAAAAATAAAGAAAAATGCCAAATGATGATGAAATGCAACTTTATTATCATGCTGAGTGAAAAGTAAAAAAGTCGAACCCCAAAACTTCAGTTTTAAAGCCCAAGCGAAACTATAGGCTTAATTAAAACTATTACATTTTATTCTCATTAAGCATCACAGGTAAATCCAGTGTTTCCCAATTGCTGAGTTGAGTATTAGGGGAACAAGCCCACACAAAACTCGAGCTCTGAGNCTTGTCTTCATCCTCCACGGCTGCTATCTGGCCAGTAGTGATCCACCCAACACTGCGAAAAAATTCCTTGATGTCACCAATGTGAATTTTGCTCTCTCTGGGCTCTCGCCTTTCCGCACGAGCTAGACTGCGCTCTCTTCTTTCTTCAATCATCCTCTTCCTGTCTTCTTTGGTAGGCTTGTATCCCAAGCCATATCTGTTCTTGTTTTCAACGATTTCTAGAGGGAATGCTCGCCCTTGTCGATATTTGCCCAAACCTTCTCCATATATATAGCCCTTCTTCAGCATAATCTTGGCCATCATAATAGAAGCACAAGATAGATGAGGTTTTACTGGAAACGGCTCCACACAAGCATTTCCCACAATCTCCAACGATTGAAAGGCTGTTTCAAGAGCTTCTTCAGCTGCCTCAATGTAGCGCGTGGATGATGGCCCACTCACAAGAAGATCCTCTTCTCCCGACACTATCACCAGCTTATCCCCCATCACATATTTTAACTTCTGATGTAATGTAGAAGGCACGACTCCGGCCGAATGGATCCACGGGCGCCCCAACAGACAACTATAAGCAGGCAAAATGTCCATAACCTGGAATGTTATTTGGAAGACACACGGGCCAACTTGCACTGGTAATTCCACTTCCCCCATCACTTCTCTTTTGCTACCATCAAACGCCCTCACAATCATTGAACTTGGCTTCATATACATTCCTTCGCAAGGTAACTTTTCCAAAGTTGCTTTCGGCATGACATTCAAAGAGGAGCCATTGTCCACTAGGACACGTGCTATAACATGATCCAGGCATTTCACAGAGACGTGAAGAGCCTTGTTATGCCCTCTTCCCTCAGCAGGTATTTCCTCATCCGTGAATGTGAGGTAATTATTAGCAACAATATTGCCAACAATACCCTCAAATTTATTCAACGAAATACCTTGCTCCACGTGAGCCTCACTGAGTATCTTCATTAACAACTTTCTGTGTGAAGCAGAATGCANGAGCAAGTCTAACAAGGATATACGGGCAGGCATACGGTTTAACTGCTCCACCACCTTATATTCACTTTGTTGTATGAATTTTAAAAATTCACAAGCCTCTTCTTCAGACACCTCCCTCTTCTCTTCCTTGTCAGGGACCTCCTCTGTNTGTGCACCCTTCCCTTTTAANAATTCTTTTGCCTTTGCAGTCATCGTCATTTCTTTATCACTAGCTCTTTCTCGTGCCAACTCCGGTGGTGTGAAAAATCGACCACTCCTCGTCATTCCACCTATGCCTGATATATTTTTAACAGAAGGATCAACGCTTTGTGGTTCGTCTACTACATGTGTCCCATATCTCCAGGGGACGGCTTTTTCATTCTTGTAAGGAAAAGGGGCTGGTACACGGATAACAACAGGCGACCTTCCCTGAGTCAGTGGGATAGGGGTAGTCCTGGTGAAACGAATCACCAATGGTTCTGGTAAAGTCATGCTGGACCCATCACCAGTTTGTGCAAATACCTGTTCCTCCTCACTCTTGCAGCATACCTGCATCAGACCACGATCTAACAAGTCTTGCAAAATTTCTTCAAATTGGACACACTCCTCAATAGAATGCTCAGCATCTGGGTGGAACGCGCATGCCATACTCCCATCGTAATCGCCTTTCAAGATACCCATTTTAAACAACGTCTCCAAAATAAACCTCCTGGAGCTCCTAACTTCTCTCGCATTTCTCACCAATTCATGTTCTTTCACTTCGATAGCATTCGTCGAAGCACTTCCATGCCCGGCTAAAGGATTGGCCTCAATACTAGGCTTATCTTCTTGGAACTTTAACCACCCAGAATCAATTAGGGTCTGCACTTTATGTTTGAAAGCCAAACATCTCTTAGTGGAATGACCAGCGGCCCCTCCATGATAACTACACTTTGCATCTGCATCAAAACCTCTTGGATACGGAGGCTGCATAGGCTTCAGGGGGCAAATGACAACCAGACCCTGTTTGATAAGCTGAGGCAATAATTCCGTATAAGTTGTAGGAATTGGAGTAAAATTAACATAACTTCTCTCCTGATTCCTTCTTGGATAAGTATTTCGACCCGCATTCACATTGGAACTTACGTTTGCCCCTCCCCTCCAATTATTCGTCGAGATGTACTGTGGTTGATAGTACCCTGGCTGTTGCTGAGGCCTGGCTTGATGGCCAAATGATACATTAGCTGCATGTGGATGTTGACCCCAGTATGGTCGGTAGTTATGAGTGGGAGCCTGACCTCTCCACACAGGGGTTGCAGATGTTGCGTGCACATCACCTTCTTTCCTTTTTCCTGAGTTAAAACTGGGTTTTTTGGAGTTTGTAACCACTGACGAACCATATGCAATCTTTCCATTTTTCAACCCNATCTCNATTCGTTCACCTATCACAATGATATCAGCAAAATTTGAAGATACATTCCCCACCATATGTTCATAGAATGGTGGCTGGAGCGTATTTACAAACATNATGGGGTGTCTAAATCACTTAAAAAAAACTGATTGGGCCTAAGTCTAAGTGGCTAAGGGTGTGCAAATGAAAGACAGGGGTTGCGCCAAGGAACATTAAAGTTAAAATTGGACTGGGCCAACACCCAACAGAAAAGGGGTGGTGAAAAGGAAAGCAAGGNGGCTGCAAAAGGGAAAAAAGAAAAAAATTTGTGTTTGACTCAATTTGGGCCCGNTTGACNAATAGTAAGGGGAAAAAATAGCAAAAANGGGGGTGTAGGATCGAAATAGGCCCAATCANTATTTTTNTTTGCCCAATNTAAATTGGCTTNAGCCCAAATGGAGGGNGTGCGNCTTAGCAGAAAAGGAGGNTGCAGCTAGCCAATTCCCTCTTTAGCCAAGTTCAATGGAGNGGGTGCGACTTATCAAACAGGGAGGCTGCAGCTAGCCAATCCCTCCACCAGTTTGTTCCAACAGAGGCCCAAGGCCTTGTAGTCAGGAAATTAGGGTTTTTCCTACCCCCAAACCCTGAGAATTCGTTCTCATTCTGAGAGAACCCAAACCCAGCCTTAGCTTCTCTCCCAAGGGCAAAACGTCCATCCTCTGCCGGCCAAACACCATTCCGGCAGCCACTGCGACGCCGCTTCCTCACCACCAACCTACCGGCNGCCGTGTCGCCACCCAGTTTCCTTAGCATCACCGGCGCCGCTACACCGTTGCCGACTATGACATTCTCACCTTCTCCGAATGCTCTGACGCGAAAAAGGGGTTAGGGCTTCGCCTTGCGTATGTCGCCGCCTCTCTCCGGTAGCCACCATCACCAGCCGAGATAACTTTAACAACGCCGCCAACACCACACCGCAGACTACCACCTCCAACCCGCCAACCACGAAACCCAACCACTTTCTCCTTTCCTATCGTGCCTGCCCGGAGTGGGGTATCATGGAGTGGGGTATCATGCGATCGCCTCCACCGCCCCATTCATCCTCGCCGAAAGAGCGATTCCGTTGGAGAAGACATCGAATTTCAGTGGGTCCTGGGATGTAAGGGTTCAATCTATTCTACTATATTCTTTTACTGTCTTGAATGAAAACCGCGATGGTCCAATGATGGAGAAAACAGAATTATCATTTACTTTTCGAATGAATGGATTTATGCTTTTGTGGATTTGAAAAAAAAAACAACAATGGTGATGAGTGTGATTGTAATTCTTGAATGGTTGGATCTCTGTTGTTTCTGTTGGTTTGTTTGNTGTGATAATTTTGGGTTTTTTGGTGGTTTTGGATTAATTTGAGAAGGAAGAGGAGTTTGGGTGTTTGATGCGTAGCTTTTGGCGTCGACGTTTTCGGTGTAGAGAGTTGTGTGAAACAAAGGTCGTCTCTCAGAATCAATCGTGACAGCAGAAACAGGGGTGATAAATCTCAACAGCAATGATGGTAACCAGTGATGATGATGCTCGATAATGAAAAGGAAAATTGATTCACAGTGATAACAATCTCAAGTAAGGTCACAGAGAGTATGCAACTTAACAACCATATCAACATAAACATAATGCCATAGGCTATTAAAACGTTACCTCTCCGGCGATGAACTAGAACGGAGGTACCCTTGAGGAGCTGAGTTTTTTTTCTTTCGCTTGCCTTTCTCTTTTCTTTGATTCCCCTCCTCAATTGCTTCTCCCCGCCTTGATGATACCAAAATCCTCTCCAAGTCTCTCGGTTCTCTCCTTCTTCTTNTTTTGTCCAAAAAACCCCCTGCCCTAAAACCTTCGATACCCTTTTTCCAAAAACCGTTCTGATTTTCTCCCTCAACTTTTTTCCTAACCGTTTTTCCTTTTTACTCCAAAAACCCTAAACCNTTTTTGCCAGCTCACCCCTAGCCCACCACTCCTGATCCCCCAAAATTCCCTTTGCTAACAAACTTTTTCTCAACACGTGTTTTCTTTTTTTCTCTCTTTTTTTTATTTCTTTTCTTTTATTTTTTTTTTCAAAAAAAAAACAATAAAATCAAACGAAAACTAAAATTAAATCCCAAATAATAAAATAAAATAAAAACTAAATCGAATAGTTAAAATAAAACAAAAGTAAAAAACGAGTCTTACTATTTAGTCACCCAGACGAAATTGGGTGTTGACAGCTGCCCCTCTTTACTTAGATTTTACTGGATAATATGAAAATGTGATATTTTCGTATTATCTGAGTAAAAGTTAAGTAAAGATGGAAACACTAATTTCGTCTGGGTTTCAATTATGAAAGAAGACAAACAAAAATGAATTAAGTCGCGATGCCAAACGACCAATGCCAAGCAGAGAATCGATAACAAAAAAACTAAAACCTGGATTTGATCATTGCCTCGCAGAGGGCCAAACTCGCAGAACAGAAATTTAAATCCGACCATTGCCTCGCAGAGGGCC
>NW_014541837.1:1863811-1865911 GCF_000741045.1 Vigna radiata var. radiata
TTCTGCTGGCGAGTTACGAAAATGAGTACTTGCTTCAGCATTCGACACCATTCTGGGAATGTCTTCAATTGCCCCATTTGCTAAAGCAGCCAACTGCGAGAAGCTTTCTTTCCAATGATGTACAGCTGTTTCTTGCTCTGCGATGTGTTCTTTCATTTGTTTTATCAAGGCTTGATGCCTTTCTTCAAATTCTAACGATCTCCACCACTCCTCTTGCCCCTCAATGTAATCCTCCATTTGTTTTAACTTGGCTCGATACTCCTGTTCAACCTCCGCCAACTTCCAGCGCTCTTGATTCAATTCCGCCTCAAATGATGTAGCCATCTCTTTCATTTGATGACCCGCCTCTTGCACTTGGATCTGCGCTTCTCTGAGTCTTTTTAGGGCTTCCCTTTTATCTCCCCTGGCTTCTTCATATAGTTGTTTCCACTGCCTGCCCTCATCTAAAGCCATGTTCTTCTCCTTTACCCTCATGGATAATTCCTTGCTCGCAGCCGCAAGATCCTATTTTACTCGGAATGTAAAATCTCTCTCAGCCTTTTGGCTTTTGACAATATTTTCATAAGCCCGTGATTTTTCTTCATTATCATTCCTCATATCCACAAGATCATTACACGCCCTCTGTAATTCGTTTTCCAGTCTAGCATTCTTCACCTTCAATTTCTCCATCTCAGCCTTTAATTGTTTCACTTCTTCATTCTCTGGGGCTTGGGATGGTTCTTCATTAACTGATTGACTGTTGGTCGGCTTGAAAGGCAACTTGATTACTTTCACCCTCTCCAGAATCCAAGTACGATAACTAACCCTACTATCTACCACTCCGCTCCTCAAGTCTTTTTCTGCTCGAACAACATTTTCCCAGGCACTTTTAACCTTTCTTAACAGTTCGATGAAATGTCCGTCTTCGTAATAAATGAATAGGGTAGCAAGGTAATCTGGTGAAGGCGCTCCTTTCATGGGGTGCCCAAATTGTCTTTGCACTAGAAGGGGGTTGTAATTGATACAGTACCGGGCACCTATAAGAGGCACATTAGGAAAGCTACCACAGTACTGTATAGGCAGTTTATTTCCAAGCCAAGGAAGACGCCATTTTATACTTCTTTCATTTAAGCCAGCAAAAAATCGAGCCCAATCGTTTCCTCCCTTATCTTTTAGCCCTTGGCGTGACAAAGTCTCCGACAGACTCTTGAAGTCAACCATCTCCTTAAACACGCGCGCTGTCATCCATGTATACAGCGCCGGTAAACAGCAAAGAATCTTCTTTCCCTTTCTCTCCTGGCAAAAACTCAAGGTCCCATAAACATCTGCAAGAACCGCCGTTACAGGATTTTCTGACCTTGTTTTTCTTGCTACGAAGACGTCTATTGCGGCGTAATCCACAAATTCTTCTATTTTAGGAAACAAGACAATGCCGTATATGGTGAGGGCTAAAACATCCATGAAGGTTTCCCAATCCTCTTTATCAGCCAGGTGATGCAAATATTGCTCCAGATATCCCTGTGACAACCCCTGCAATTGATTCCTCATCATCATCCTGTCTTCCAGCTCCTTGGGATGTAGTTTCATGAGGGCAGTGATGGTGGGTATAGAGGCATGGTGTTCTAAATATTGATAGGGAGTGGTACCCTCCAGTGGCAAACCCAAGATATGCTCGAACTCCTCTATAGTTGGCGCTAACTGAAAGTCTTGAAACGTGAAACATCGAAGCGGAGAATCGTAATATTGGGCCAAGGCTGTGATAGCAGGTATTTGTACTTCAACCTCCATTAAATTCAGCAAATTTCCATATCTTTTCTGAAAGGCTTCTCTTTTTATGGTCTTGAGCTTTTTGCCCAAGTTTATCAGTCCGGCCAAATTTACAACATGGGTCCTTAGACTATACTTCTTTTTTAAATCGGAAGAGTCAGTGTGTCGTGTGGCGTCGGATCTTGTGTCAACATCCATCTTGTATGAAATCAAGTAGGTACCTGTGATTTCCCCTAAAAATCAACATGTTACTAAATGATGTATGAAAATGATGCATGATAATAAAACAACATGACGAAACAAAACACATGTATGATATGAAATGCAATATCATTATTTTCAAAAACAAAAACG
>NW_014541837.1:1866501-1881353 GCF_000741045.1 Vigna radiata var. radiata
CAAAACAGCCAGAAAAATTCCCAGGCAGATATAAACATATTGTCTACCCTAGGGTTCAATATCCACAAATAAAGTCATTCACACACGATTATTCAACAATCAAACATAGATAACGAAATCAGGAAGAAGAAAAACATAAGCAACACCACATTGAAATTCGCGCATTTAATTAAATGGCTCGACTCTCTAAAAATCCCCAGTGGAGTCGCCATCTGTCGCAACCAGAATCGCGACGGGACGACGATCCAAAGAAAAACTATTTGAAAAAAAGTTTTGGAGTCGCCACCATAGTTTATTCTGGAAAACTACGGAAAAACCATAAAAAAGGATAAGGCGGTCTANGAAAAAAAACCAGATTCTGGTTCGGGAGTCGGTTACGTGTGGGGAAGGTGTTAGCACCCNTACAACGCCTGCCCTAAGGNAGTACCTTTAACTAAATACGCGAATTTGATGTGGTTTGCAAAATGTTTAATTTCCCCTAAAAAGATAAACTCTAAAGAAAACAAAATATATTTTTTTATTTTTTTGTGCCCGACAAGGATTGACCTTGCTCCTACGTATTCTCAGTTGGACTGAGAAATCAGNGTTACGTAGTTCTTTCAGAAAGATTGATTGTTTGAAGATGTTTTTAGTTTTTGAAGATTTTATATTTTTTTTTTGTATTTTTATATAAAAAGAGAAAAGGCTTTTAGCACAAGGCCTACGCGAGCGGTCGCACGTGTGCTTTAACCCTTTCAAAATATTTTTATTTGATTTTTTAATTTGTAAAAGAAAAGGGAAAAGGTTTTCAGCACAAGGCCTACGCGAGCGGTCGCACGTGTGCTTAAACCTTTTCAAAATATTTTTATTTGATTTTTGTAAAAGAGAAGGAAAAGATTTTCAGCACAAGGCCTACGCGAGCGGTCGCACGTGTGCTTAAACCTTTTCAAAATATTTTTATTTGATTTTTTAATTCGTATAATAATGGATCAAATATAAAATAAGTAAATTATTAAATAAAAATTTAGAACAAAAAATATTTAAAATAAATAAAAAAATAAAAGTGTGGTGGTACTTAGATAAGAGATGGGGTGTCTAAATCACTTAAAAAAAACTGATTGGGCCTAAGTCTAAGTGGCTAAGGGTGTGCAAATGAAAGACAGGGGTTGCGCCAAGGAACATTAAAGTTAAAATTGGACTGGGCCAACACCCAACAGAAAAGGGGTGGTGAAAAGGAAAGCAAGGGGGCTGCAAAAGGGAAAAAAGAAAAAAATTTGTGTTTGACTCAATTTGGGCCCGATTGACAAATAGTAAGGGGAAAAAATAGCAAAAATGGGGGTGTAGGATCGAAATAGGCCCAATCATTATTTTTATTTGCCCAATATAAATTGGCTTCAGCCCAAATGGAGGGAGTGCGGCTTAGCAGAAAAGGAGGTTGCAGCTAGCCAATTCCCTCTTTAGCCAAGTTCAATGGAGGGGGTGCGACTTATCAAACAGGGAGGCTGCAGCTAGCCAATCCCTCCACCAGTTTGTTCCAACAGAGGCCCAAGGCCTTGTAGTCAGGAAATTAGGGTTTTTCCTACCCCCAAACCCTGAGAATTCGTTCTCATTCTGAGAGAACCCAAACCCAGCCTTAGCTTCTCTCCCAAGGGCAAAACGTCCATCCTCTGCCGGCCAAACACCATTCCGGCAGCCACTGCGACGCCGCTTCCTCACCACCAACCTACCGGCNGCCGTGTCGCCACCCAGTTTCCTTAGCATCACCGGCGCCGCTACACCGTTGCCGACTATGACATTCTCACCTTCTCCGAATGCTCTGACGCGAAAAAGGGGTTAGGGCTTCGCCTTGNGTATGTCGCCGCCTCTCTCCGGTAGCCACCATCACCAGCCGAGATAACTTTAACAACGCCGCCAACACCACACCGCAGACTACCACCTCCAACTCGCCAACCACGAAACCCAACCACTTTCTCCTTTCCTATCGTGCCTGCCCGGAGTGGGGTATCATGGAGTGGGGTATCATGCGATCGCCTCCACCGCCCCATTCATCCTCGCCAAAAGAGCGATTCCGTTGGAGAAGACATTGAATTTCAGTGGGTCCTGGGATGTAAGGGTTCAATCTATTCTACTGTATTCTTTTACTGTCTTGAATGAAAACCGTGATGGTCCAATGATGGAGAAAACAAAATTATCATTTACTTTTCGAATGAATGGATTTATGCTTTTGTGGATTTGAAAAAAAAAACAACAATGGTGATGAGTGTGATTGTAATTCTTGAATGGTTGGATCTCTGTTGTTTCTGTTGGTTTGTTTGCTGTGATAATTTTGGGTTTTTTGGTGGTTTTGGATTAATTTGAGAAGGAAGAGGAGTTTGGGTGTTTGATGCGTAGCTTTTGGCGTCGACGTTTTCGGTGTAGAGAGTTGTGTGAAACAAAGGTCGTCTCTCAGAATCAATCGTGACAGCAGAAACAGGGGTGATAAATCTCAACAGCAATGATGGTAACCAGTGATGATGATGCTCGATAATGAAAAGGAAAATTGATTCACAGTGATAACAATCTCAAGTAAGGTCACAGAGAGTATGCAACTTAACAACCATATCAACATAAACATAATGCCATAGGCTATTAAAACGTTACCTCTCCGGCGATGAACTAGAACGGAGGTACCCTTGAGGAGCTGAGTTTTTTTTCTTTCGCTTGCCTTTCTCTTTTCTTTGATTCCCCTCCTCAATTGCTTCTCCCCGCCTTGATGATACCAAAATCCTCTCCAAGTCTCTCGGTTCTCTCCTTCTTCTTNTTTTGTCCAAAAAACCCCCTGCCCTAAAACCTTCGATACCCTTTTTCCAAAAACCGTTCTGATTTTCTCCCTCAACTTTTTTCCTAACCGTTTTTCCTTTTTACTCCAAAAACCCTAAACCNTTTTTGCCAGCTCACCCCTAGCCCACCACTCCTNATCCCCNAAAATTCCCTTTGCTAACAAACTTTTTCTCAACACGTGTTTTCTTTTTTTCTCTCTTTTTTTTATTTCTTTTCTTTTATTTTTTTTTTCAAAAAAAAACAATAAAATCAAACGAAAACTGAAATTAAATCCCAAATAATAAAATAAAATAAAAACTAAATCGAATAGTTAAAATAAAACAAAAGTAAAAAACGAGTCTTACTATTTAGTCACCCGGACGAAATTGGGTGTTGACAGACAGTTTCCTTTAATAGATTAAATTATAATTATGGCTACACTAGGCTCTTATTTACATTTACTAAGAAATATAGTTTTTTTTATTGTGTTTATTGCAATTAACATTACGTTTCCATTTTAACTCTACAGTCATGTTTGCTACTTTGTTAATTATAAATGGCTTATACAGAAGAGGAAAATAAATGTAGTTAATCTATATAACCTTTTCTCTTTCTTTTGGTTTTGCTCATAATATATTTCAACATTGAATACGTAGTTTAAGATACAAAAGCACAATTACATCAACAAAACCTTTTTATATATGCATATATTTTCAGCATAATAATTTAAAAGGGATTTTGCAATTTATTTTAGTGAATTGATTGTTTTTGGTTTTTGCTAATCTAACAAATAAAAGTTAATTAAACAGATTGTAAAATCTATATAAGTTTGGCATATCAACTTCACAAGTTCAGTGTTAGTGCCAATTGCATCTAGGCCCGTCTCCAAATCCCGATTCAGTTGGATTGAACTTGCTGCAGAGTAATGAGAAGGATTATTAGTATTGGAAAACTGTCTTAGTTAGATTTCTTTGGGCTGCCTTCGTTGCAGTCTCCTCCAACACCTTTATTGTGCTGGGTAGGGAATGTGTTTAGTCCCACATCACCTAATGATATGACCAAAGTATTATTTATAATATGGATTAAGTAGTCCTCACCTTACAAGTTAAATGTGAAGTCGCATTGGGTCAAAAACCATATTCTAAGAATTAATATGAATTTCATTAAGAAAATATACTGGTCACCCTCTATGCATCTTCCTTGTTTTGAAATATCAGATAATAAAACAAGAATCACAATCTTATGCACTACAGGTAAGCATCTCTGAATTTAATGCTTTATTCTTTGATATATTTGCTTATACCTATTAAATGATACAAATGTTGTACTGACATATCTTGTGGCAACACCTGTATTTTTCCACCAAGTAGGATTTCACGTTTATGCTGATACAACTGATAGGAAGATTCAAAAGAAGGTAAACTAAACCTTTAGGCCCAGGAGTTTGATTTCATTACATATTATTCATTCAGAGGTTAATAATGCCCAAAATGTTTTCTATGTTGCCAATGAAATATTGGTTATATGATGGTATTACATTAGAAGTATGGGAGTTTAATTTTCCTCTATGTTTTACAATGTGCACAATTGGTATATAATGTAGAGGTTATTGTTGTCTTGTGTAGGTCAAGGTATCAGGCAAAAGGAATCCACATTGCCATATTTAGAACCAAAGGTCATTGGGGAAAGATTGGTTGTTAGTGCGAACTTTGCTTGTGCTGGAATTGGAATTGTCAGTGACACTGGAAGCGTTTGAAAAGTGTTGCTTTGAAAACCCCTTGGACAAGATTAGATAGGAAAAACCATAGGTGCATTGAATAGTTTATGAAGTTGTTTGTCTTTGGATATATGTATGGATTCATATGTATTGTTAGGAAACACAATTGTAATTTTGAATGATCTTAACTGTTCATATTTTTGGATGAATAAAGGTTGAATATTTGATCCATTTGTAATTTTTATTGAGTTGTTCATTTTCTAGGTTGAATCAATTTGATTTGGGAATACTTTACTTTTGATTTTGTTTTTGTCTAGAATGTTAATATAATGTAACCATGTGCTTCGTAACAGATAACCAATAACTTAAAAAGTTTTAAAGTGAGTGTTGTATAACACTTGATATTCGTAACACATAACCACAACACACAATGAAATAAATCATTGATATGCACAAATTATTATTCATGCTTTAAGGATAGATTTTATAAAATTTATTGATGTAGTAACTGATTATCTACTCAGTCTTATGTGATTGGTTCTGTATAACAATAAAAGTGGTTAAATTCAATATCAATGATCACATTGTTATGGTGCAGTAAGTGGTTATATACTAAGTCGTATGTGGTTTTTTACTCAATTGCTTATGAACAAAAAATCTTGTGGTTTTTGAGGATAAATTTCATGAAATTTATTGGTGCCGTAAGTAGTTATCTACTCAGTCTTATGTGGTTATCTATGGAAGGTGTTATGTACAACAATAAAAGTGGTTAAATTCAATATCAATAATAACATTTCTTTGGTGTACTAAGTGGTTATATAGTAAGTCTTATGTGGATTTTTACTCAATTGGTTATGAACAACAAATGTTGTGGTTTTTTAGGATAGTTTTCATCAAATTTATTGGTGCAGTAAGTGGTTATCTATGCAGTCCTATGTGGTGATTACTGAAAGGTGTTCTATATAACAATAAAAGTGGTTAAATTCAATATTAATGATCACATTTCTTTGGTGTAGTAAGTGGTTATATAGTAAGTATTATGTGGTTTTTTACTTAATTGCTTACGAACAATAAATGTTGTGGTTTTTTAGGATAAATTTCATCAAATTTATTGGTGCAGTAAGTGGTTATCTACTCAGTCCGTGGTTATTTTTGGAAGGTGTTTTGTTGATAACGGTTTAAAACATCGTTATTTGTGATGTGATTTTGACACTAAAAATACGCCTTTTCACTTAGAAACTTGCTTGGACTCATAATTTTTCAATAAATTGAGAGAGTTGAGGTTGATTTCAATGATTTTATGACTAATTCCCCTTGTTTTGACAGAGATTGAAGTCATACTGGAAGCAGAGATGAAAAGCCAAGAAGATGGAGCTCAAAAAGGCCTGAAAAAGCATTAGAAGGAGGGACAACACGAAGGTCGGACGCCCTGAATGGAAGCTTGAGCGAGGGAAATTGACGTCCACCGCTCGGGCGCCCTCCCTTGTCACCTGGGCGGCGGGGTCTCAAAGCTTGGGCGCCCTATCTGGAGGCCCCAGCCTTACATGAGGTCTTCACACCGCTTGAGCGCCCTAAATGGGGTGCCTGAACGTCGGTTTTTCGTGGATCAGACCCTGTTTCTGCTTTGTTTCAACTCTATTGGACCGGTCCCTGTTTTTGCTCATTTCTGACACTATTTAAAGGCCCCTGGGGCTCTAGGTTTTGTATCTCTAGTAGAGAAAAACACAACAACACACTATTTTCCTAATTCTTAGGCTCTCTCTGTCTCATTCTCTTCCATTGTTCATATAGTTTCCCCATGTCTATGGGGAACTAATTTCTATTTGTTGTTGGGGGATGATGTAACCTTGTAAAATCTCATGTATTTGAATTGATTCTTATTTTCATATGCTTTTTCATTAATTTTTAGAGTAATTCATTTGTTTCAACGCTTGCTGTGTTTAACTCATTCATTAGATTGATTTATGAATTGCATGAGTGCTAGGAGGTTCCTTAAAATTCAGGTTCTTGTTGAATTACTCTGAAGAGTAATATTGCTCAAGGATGAGGGTATGAGTCTTGGTCGTCTTAATCTCTTGATTTTCACATCTTATTACGAGGAATGCTAGGAATTGTATGAATTGGTAATTTGGGACATGCTTATTTGCCGAGGGATCGGGTTTAGGTGATTTAATGAGTGATGTTAACATTAATGCAAAAAGAAGAATTCTTATATACATGAGAGAGAACTTGGTGAAATCTAACCCCAACAATATATCCATCTCATATTAATCAACATTTGGTTATCTCTGTGCTCTTTTGCTATCGATCAATTGCGTTTACATTTAATTTTATGTTTTTACGTTCAAAACCAATGATATCTTTTATTTAAGTCTTAATTAATCTTGTTATCACACGATTGTTTAGCGTCGAGAGTCCTCTGGGATACGATACTTGGTCTTATCATTTTATATTACTTATGCGACTCGGTACACTTGCCGAAATAGTCCCAACATTTGTATAACAATAAAATTGGTTAAATTCAATAGCATTGATCACATTTCTTTGGTGCAGTTTGTCATTATACAGTAAGTCTTATGTGATTTTACTTAATTGCTTACGAACAACAAATGTTGTGGTGTTTTAGGATAGATTTCATCAAATTTATTGGTGTAGTAAGTGGCTATCTACTCAATTCTATGTGGTTATTTCTGGAAGGTGTTCTGCACAACAATAAAAGTGATTAAATTCAATATCAATGATCACATTTCTTTGGTGCACTAAGTGGTTATATAGTACGTTATGTGGTTTTTTACTCAATTGCTTATAAACAACAAATGTTGTGGTTTTTGAGGATAGATTTCATCAAATTTATTGGTACAGTAAGTGGTTATCTACTTAGTCCTGTGTGGTTATTTCGGAAAGGTATTCTGTACAACAATAAAAGTGGTTAAATTCAATATCAAAGATCACATTTCTTTGGTGCAGTAAGTACTTATATAGTAAGTCTTATGTGGTTTTTTACTCAATTGTTTACGAACATCAAATGTTGTGGTTTTTGAGGATATATTTCATCAAATTTATTGGTGCAGTAAGTGGTTATCTACTCATTCTGATGTGGTTATTTCTGAAGCTGGTTCTGTACAACTAAAAAAATACTTATGTTCAATATGAAGGATGATATTAGTTTTGTACAGTAAGTGGTTATATAGTAAGTGTTATGTAGTTATTTATTAACCTTGTTATGTACAACTAAAACAAATGTTTTAAGTTAAATATAAAAGGTCATATATGTGGTTTTTTATGCTTACAACTACACCAAGGACTCTTCTAAACACTTGGTCTTAAATGGCCTTTTCAAGAAAAACAAAAGAAAATTAAATTTAAAACAATTACAAATTTAGAATTCCAAGAGGATCAAGCTACACTACTTTGTTGCTCCATGTATGCACTACTTTGAAACTTGTTGAGCTACTTCCATGCTTGTTTGGATCCTTCACCCCTTATACATTGTTGTTTCACATTTTTGTAGACCAGAACTAGCTACTACGGGACATGTTTTCTGCTCTAGAACAACTTGGATATAGCAATTGAGATGCAATCAAAAGGAGATTTGATGATCTGCATGTTGCCTATATCAAGGATCAACTCAAAGTCTTCCTTTAAATTCATAATTTTGCTCCCTCTCCACTTCCTAAGATGCTACCTTGGTAGGAGAAGGATTCTACAACTTGAATGCTCCAATTGGACTTCACAACACCATTAAAATCATTCAAAACAGTCACCAAACAGATTAACAATCTGCACCCGTTTCAACACCAAAATTTGACTTCAATTGCACAACTCAAGAGGCCAAAAAGCTTAAAAGCAATAAAAATAGGTGTAGAGTAGAAGTAGGCACTCAAATTGATCCTAAGAAAGGTGCTATAATAGATTAAGAAAGCAAAGAAATCAAAATGCAGGTTGAAATGGATTTAACTCGAAACTGTTTGATAAAAACCTAAGGTGTTTGATGAAATGCCTCAAAGAAAACCAATTTTGATGTTTTTGGTTTTAGACTAGGTTGCACGACTCTTCATCCTTTTTAGCACTTTGCTTTACTTCTTTTAATCATTTAGTTCCATTTTAAATCACTAAATCAGGTCTTGCTGCAAGCCAAATCGAATTTGAAAGCAAATTCATCAAAACAACATCTAAATTTGAACTCCGCACCAAGAAAATGACTCTAAATTTGATTGTTTGTGACTCAAATGATGCAACAACGGTTCTACATTAAATCTGACCACATAAGCAACTTTATTTCATGATTTTAAACATGTTTCAACTCTGAATTGACACAAAACCAAACCACTACTTAAAATCACCGTTCTACTTCCAAAATTTGACCCAAAATGAATGCTTTTAGAAATGATTTTGTGCACAAGTGATTATGACACTTTACTAACCATTTGAAAAGTTTCAAATCATCAAAATACACTTGTTTAAACTCAGTTTTTGCTAAAAATAGAACTGCACCTGAAATTCACTTTACAAGTTTCCAAAATCGCCTAAAATGGAGGTTTCAACACACTAAATTGCACACAGGTCAATCTGACTTCAATTGAATTGTTCTAACAGTTTTAAGACATCAAATTGGACTTGTTTAAACTCTTAAACATCACAAAATCACTGCAGCACGAAAAATGACCTGTAATGACTCAACTATGCAGATTTTTCATCAAACACACCACGAAAATCAAGTTTAACAAATTCAAAGACTATAACAACACTGAAATTGACTCAAGGAAGTTTAATTATACTGATCTAAGCGAGAACAATGAAGCTTAGCATGATTCAAACTCAAATTACACAATTCAAACATTTAAGCACAATGAAAATCTTGGAATGAAACTGAAACAACACAATGAGCAACCAAGTTATGCATATTGCATTTCATTGCTTGTTATTGTTTGCTACACCTTTTGCAACCTTCAACAACATCAAACAAAGTTTTACAAAGCTCTAGAGTCAAAGAAATTCAACTGAAAAACAGATTCACAATTTGAAACAGAATTGAAACTAGAATTGATTTCTAGTGCTTCAGCTTGTATCACGAAGGCTAGAACATGTTCTCATTGCCTTATTTGGTTGATACAAAGCTTTTCAAACACTCAAAGCTCAATCAAAGGAAAGAAACACAGTAGAACAGAATAACTAAAACAAGAAGAGATTTAAAACTACATAAGGATGCACATGACTTATAATAACTTGGAATTAAAAATATAAGGTTGAACAACTGGGAGTATTCATTTGCACTAAGGCTCCTTATGCGATTATCTTTGCTATCATCGTACATACCTATTTTACTTCCCAACAAAACATAATTGACTGTATCTGTACAAAAACTTTGGTGTGTATAGAGAGGTATGGTCAAATAATAAAATACTACACTTAGAAAGCTTATGGTGAATAAAAAGTAACGTGTAAGGGACAATCCGACTTTGAATTATTAAAATATTGGGAAAACATGGTCTATCTCTGACATATGTGCATGGTATTATAGAGGAAGTTATGCAAGAAATAATTATTTACTCTACCAGTACACCCTTAAAGGAATTTTTTATTAAAGACAAAAGAAAAGCTCACAAGATTAGCTTCAATATTAATAAATTCAATTTACAATTTCATTAATATCTTTGTCATATCTTATTAAACTATAAAATAATGCACATATCACAACCATTCCATCTAATATTGACTTATATTGTTATTTCATTTACTTTTTTATAAAGTTGAAACATAAAATTGTAAGTCACTAATAGTAGAATTTAACAACCTTATGTGCATGTGTATGCATGGTCCAATTTGTTGAGATTGTTGATAAGGGAAGCACTAGTTTAGCTAACCTTAATCTCACAGTGCTCTAATCACTCTGGTTTTTTATGATGACAACACATTATTAATAACACATGTATTGTAATGTGTTACATGTTCATTGCTTTATTGTGAACATTGTTAATTGAACATGTATGTGTTGTTTCTGATATATGTATGCATACTCACAGATCTTATACTTGATACAACACTTGTGTTTGCATTACATATGTTTATGAAAAGGAAAACCACATTCACTTTGATGAACTCACAATGTGTGGCAAATCTGCAAGTTTTAAGTCAACTTCATTATGAAGCAAGTCGATTAAAACTCGTGACTTTACACAGATTTTCAAAAGCAGTGCTATGTGTGATTTTGCATTGAAAAGATTTTCAAATTGTGCTGATGAGCCTATGTCGACTACATGCGCAGTGGATCCAACTTAGTTAGTTATTTGATTTGAAATTTTGTTATACTTGTGTACAGTAACGACTATATTTCAAAAATTAGTTAGAACATTTATGTTAGTCAACTGTATTAAATGCAAAATCAATTTGGTTGTTGCTGACTGCTACTGTTTGACTTAACTGTTATAACTATCTGATGACAGTCGACTTTATTAGTAGCCTAGTCGACTACAAGAGCGTCTGATTTATAGAAAACTATAAATGGACGTGACTTAGTTGATCACGAAGTAGTTTGAAAATTCTAAAACACTTTCATTTTGATTTTACAGATTGTGATCTTTGAGATTTGCTCCAAGAACTCATCAAGAAGACCGTGGTGATCTATCTTTGAAGAGGTTCTTTGAAGGAGAAAGATTTTTGTGCTTACAGGCTGATCATACTTTGCACATTGCGGTGCTCATCTGTTGACCAAGATTTCTATCAATCTTTGTAAATATTGTTTTTGTTATCCTGTTGGATTGTAGGGGGTTGACTCTTAGAGTCTGTACACTTTGAGAATTGTTCAAAGTGGGTTAAGGATTGTAGAAGAGGGGATATTTTGTTGCAGATCTTTTTGTGTGTACTGCCTATATTTTGGTTAGAGAGGGTTAGAGAGGTGTTTTATATTTTTGACGTGGAGGTCTCTATAAAAGCCCTGTTGTAAAAACCTTGACCATTATAGTGCATTTGCTTCTGGATTGTGGAAGGACACTGGATGTAGGCATTGAGGCCGAACCAGTATAAAAATCTGTGTTTGATTTCTCTATCCCTACACTCTTACATTAAGTCGACTTTACTGTTTTCATAGTCAACTTTGTAATTTCAGCTACACTTAGAATTTTCATTCCTTGTGATTCAAGAAACTTTGTAAAGTTTTTATACTTTGTGAAAAGGATTTTGAAAAGACTCTGATTTTGAAACCTCACTAATTCACCCCCTTCTTGGTGTTGAAACGAAGCCAACCTGTTTTCCAACACCTTTTAATTGCCAAAGTTCCATAGTCAAATCTTAAGTTTTTTTTATTATAAATGACATCACTGTATTAAAACAAAAAATGAGATATACAAATGACAAATATTATTAAAAGAAAATGAGAAAAAGAAACAAAAAACAGTGGGGTCAAATCAATCCCAAGAACAAAAAATACAAGATTAAAGTTGAGATATATGAATTAATTTTAATTTTTTCAAAATTTTGCTTTATTTTACTTTCTTTATATAGCTTGGTAAGAACTTTAGTCAAATTTGTAACATCCCATTTCTAATTGTTCCAGGAAAATTTTGTTCTTTTAAAAGCGAAAAACAAAAGAAAACATTCATATAAATCTTCAACTGGGAATATAAACAATAATCCACTACAATCCAATAAAAAGGACATTTATTACAAACTTGTAATTTCCATGTCAACTTAAAATAAAATAACATAAATCAAACTAACTGAAAATGTTCAAAAACAAAAGAAATCTTTCCCCGTTCCATTCCCGACTTCTTTCCGCTCTAATTATCAACTGGAACATCTGTATTAATATCTGCTCCCGTATAACAACATGAGTTATACGATCATCGCATTCACACATAAACAACAAGGGTAAGCTACCATATTCATCATCTAATACAACATCAACACATCAATTAATAATTAACAAAGTAATATGGTTAACATGACGTATTCAATTAAGTACACCAAAACCGATAAATACAGAAGATACACATTGTCTCTTTGTACTCTCTCATATAAAACCTATTCACCAAAACAGGACACCTGTTCACCAAAACAGGACACCTGTTCATCAAAACAGGACACATGTTCACCAAAACAGGATACTTTGAGTCATCCTCCACCGCAGCTTCAAATCTATCTTCCCTACTCCTCAAGACTTATGAGTAAAAACTCCGCTACTTTCACAATGAGCACTATACTCAGCTCGATTAGAAAACCTACGGGCGAGAGATCTTACCCTTTCTACCCTCTCGAAAGAGGAATGAGTGGCACTCGAACCTTGTCTCTTCTACCGCCTCTTATAGACGAAGAGACCTACCTTTCTACCCTCTCACAAGAGGAAAGGTACTATCTCGGTTTTTACACCGTGATGAGTCGCTATTTTCTCGCCTTTACTTAGTTTATTGTGCTAGAATTAATCAGGGAATTGTGCTTAATTGTCCGGTATTTTCCCGTTTTTACTAATTGTGCTTAATTTGATCGAAAATTCTAATTTTAATTAATTTGAATTTTCTGAGCTAATTATTTGCATTATTATTTTCAGGGAAAATTTTGGAAACAAAATTTGGGACATTTGGAGGACACCAAATAAATTCAAGACTCTCAAATTAAACATTTTAAATTTTAGTTGTATTGTAATTTTAATTGTTTAAACTTTTTGGACAAACCTTTGCACATTGGGCCATTGTTAAAAAATTATGAGAGGCCCAAAATTGTAGGACACTTGGCACATGACCTAGGGTTTTTAAATGGGTGGACCCCACCCCATTTTAGNACCTCACGGCCTTAACAAAAAAAAAGCACTCGTCACATAAAAAAAAAGCAAGTTGGCTGGAACGTTATTAAGCTCATTCTCGGCAGAGGAGGATTTGGAGCTGCTGAATGTTTTTTTTTATAGCTTCACTTGGAAACATGTTTATACTACTTGATTTTGGTTGATTACAAAGTGCTTCCAGCCACCATTTATTATTCAAGTTTTTACTTTGAATTTCTTTTTGAGGAATGAAATAGAAAAGCACACATCTCAACTGATTCATACGTGCAACGCTAGTTTCTTTGAATGAAAGGTTTCTTTGGATGGAAGTGGACAACAACTGTCATTCTTAATTTTATTTTCTTTTGTTGAGTGTTTTTGGAAGCAAGGGCTGGAACAGAGCAATAGGTGTTTCACGGTGGTTTTTGATGAATAAAAAAAACACTTNTCCATTTCTTAATTTTGTGCAACGCTGATTTCCTTAGATGAGATGTGTTGGCAGCTGGATGTTAGCTAGTCTCTTACCTTTATTTACTTTAGAATGAAGAAGTGATTGCTTTAACTTTGGAGGAACGTTTAACATGAATTTTGGAGTGGATATTATTTTTAGGAGTTGTTGTAGACGCTGGCATTCAATCTTTGGGCTGCAGCGTTTTTCTTTTTTTATTATTCAAGCTTCTTTGCACTCTTTCTTTGCTTGACCAAAGCTGTTACGGGACACTTCTTTTCCGCATTGAAGTTTTTTTTCTTTCAAGCACACATCACACATGTAGCATTCAACATTTGGAAGCACACTCAATTTCAATCAAGCACACAACTTACTCATTGCCTTAGNAGAGTTGGTATATTAGTTTTATTTTCTTATCTTTGCTTGGAAAAGAAAAGCGCTGATTCAGAGAGGAATTGGCTGCAACGCTGCTCTTGGTGATTGGAAAATTTATTTTCTTTGAATCATGTCATTGTTTTGGTTTTGGTTGAAGGGAATGTGGTGCTGCCAGCTACACTTTTTATACTTCTATTATCCCGTGTACTTTTCATTCTCCCATGCATATCTTTTATTATTCCAGCTGCACTTTTTATTTTAATATTTTGATGTTTGAAAATGGGGGCAGCAGCCGCAACCCTTATGGTTTGCTTTTGGGGCTTTGAACATCTTTCATTTATAAAGGAAAAATGGAGAAGAAATGTAGCACACGGATAGTGGTCTCGGTTGGGAATTTCTTCTTTTTTTTATTATTATTTTAAGCAGACTCATTTCCTTTCCTTTGTAGAGGTTTTTAATTTTGAGTTATGATTTTCTTTGTTACATTCTTACATTTAAATTCATAGGTTTTCCATTTATGCATTTCTTTCTTTACTTCTTGCCACTGCAATTTCTCATTGTCTTAATTTGTGATTATAGTTGTTTAGTTGTTTAGCATGGTTAATCCTGAATTTTATTTTCTTACATTCATCTTGTGATTTTAATTTTTACCGTTGCATTGTTCAGTTTAATGTTTTCAGTCACTTTAATATTTTCAATTATGTTTGGTTGTATTTAATTTCCAGTTTTACTTTAATTCATTCGCATTCACAAACTTTTCAACAACCCCCCACTTTGTGTCT
>NW_014541837.1:1882333-1883924 GCF_000741045.1 Vigna radiata var. radiata
CTTAGTTTATTGTGCTAAAATTAATCAGGGAATTGTGCTTAATTGTCCGGTATTTTCCCGTTTTTCCTAATTATGCTTAATTTGACTGGAAATTCTAATTTTAATTAATTTGAATTTTCTGAGCTAATTATTTGCATTATTATTTTCAGGGAAAATTTTGGAAACACAATTTGGGACATTTAGAGGACAACAAATTAATTCAAGACTCTCAAATTACATATTTTAAATTTAATTATAGTGTAATTTAATTGTTTAAAGATTTTTGGACAAACTCTTGCATACTTTGGGCCAATTTTGATAAAAATATGTTGGGCCCAAAAGTGCTTTAGGTTTAGATTTTTTTTTTATTTATTTATTTTTCTTGTGAAAGAAAAAAAAAAGCACGATTCTTTTAGGAAGGCAGCCGCCACCCATAGAAAGGAGGAAAAAGATCATTTTATTAATGTTAGAAAATGTAGACGCTAACGGGAATGAAGGGAATAAAAAAAATTTCTTTTCTTGGAGATTGAAACGATGATGATTCATGTTTTTATTTGAAAAAGTTTTTTTTTTTTTTGGGATTTTCTTTCTTTGGAAGAAGCAGCACACGGTGCATCCTTTTTCAAATTCTTTAGTGGAGAGCAAGGTGATTTCCAATGCATTGAAGGTAGCCACTGTCACGGCCAGATTTATTATGCTAAAGGAGTGCAACGCTGATTCATTCGTTTATTAGGAGGCATCTGCGTTTTATTTTTATTTTTTATTTTTTTTTCTATTAAGAAAAATCAGTGCTTCATTTATTGGATAATGTCCAACTGTTGTTGTTGTCACGTCCGAGGATGAGGCGACTGTTTCATTCCTTTTGAAGATGCATAAGTGTGCGATGGGCTGGAACGTTTAAAAAGCACACAAGTGACGGCTGGAAGGAGGGCTCACGGTCCCTCCATTTTCTTGATTTACTTGAGGAAAAATTGTGGCACGACTTCCATGTTNAAAAGTGCACGCTGATGCTGGGAGGAACGTCTTGAAGCTGCAGTGATTGAAGAACGGTGATATTCATTGCTTGGGAATTTTAATTGGAAAAAGGTGTTGCAACTTTTCTTGGAAGAATGGGGCCCANNGNCAAGCTGTCATACCCAAGGGCCATGNAGACCATTTTATTTCAATTGAAATTGATGTTGAGTCACGTGAATGGTAGACAAAGTTTGTGTTTTGTTATTTCTCTTGCTTAGAATATTTTAATTTATATGTTGCATTGTTTTTCATCTTCTTAAATTAGTGTTTCATGTTAATCGTTTTAATTATGTCTGGATCTTTATCTATTGTATCGTTCATTTTAATGTTTTCATGCACTATGATGTTGTCTATTCTGTTCGGTTTCTTTATTTTCCTACAATTCCAATTTCCTTACTTGCTCTAGAGATCGTCCAATCTCAATGTAGAACCGTTCGGTCATCTGTAGGACCGTTCGGTCTTCATACTTTGTTCAGTTATTTTAATATTTTGAATTATGTTTGGTTGTATTTAATTTCCATGCTTTAATTTAGTTTAATTCGCATTCACAAAACTTTTCAAACCCCCCCACTTCGTATTTGACCTGGTTCTCGAACCA
>NW_014541837.1:1892754-1894445 GCF_000741045.1 Vigna radiata var. radiata
ATATCTGAGGTTCAGCCTCTTACACTGGGATTGGGTGTTATACCCCTGCATGTTATTTTTGTGGAGCCACAGTGCACTAACCATGTTGCAAGAGGTACACATGAATTTGACCAACAAGCACCCACATTGGAAAACAAAGGTGCAAGCATACACAAGAGCTTTAACATCAATAGGCACCAGTTGAACCCGCTCATCAATAATCACTGCTTCATGGATCCAGCTGTGGAGGACATCTCCCTACTTGATCAAATTTGGAGGATGAAGCAGTTATTCCTCAAGACTTCTTTGTTGGATCCGGTGGTGGAGAATATCTCCCTGAAAGTCCAAAATTGGCAATTGCCACCATGATCAGGGGAGTTTCCTTTTTCCCTTCTTCCCCCTTTCCCTACTTTTATTGCACTTGTCCATGATCTGTTGATTGTTCTGATTTCTGATCTGATGATTGTGACACATTGAGGACACTATGTAGTTTAAGTGTGGTCTATTGGGGGAGACTCTGATTTTCCTTTCTTAGTTTATGTTTTCTGCGTTAAATTTTTTGTTTTCTAGGTAGTTTTTCTTGTGTCTTGTGTACAGTTTTGCATGTTTCTCTTGATTTCTGGACTTCGTTTAGGTTGCAGACTTCTCTTTCACTTCATTGATACTCTGATTTGTTTGAAATCCTTGTTTTTCTTTGCTTGGAAAGATGATTATGATGTTTGAGAGGTTGATTTAATGTGACAGAATTACCTTGTGCGAGATTTGAGCCACTTGATATTCTTTCTTGTGTGTGATATGTCTCTTGATTGCTTACACATATGCCTTGGCTTGACTCTTGTTGATGATTCTTGATTGATATGCATGTTTGGAAGTGATAAAGGCAGTTTTGTTGTTGAGCCTCTCTAGCCAGACAAGCCTACCTTGTTGTGATCCTTTGATAGCCCATTTGAGCCTTTACTTTCCCCATTTCTTTGTTTTGAAGCTTATACACTAACCCTAAGTGAAAAAACTGTGATTACCTGAACCTTAGGGAATTTTGGAGCTTTGGAATTGTTTTGGGAATAAGTGTGGTCTTTCGTGGGATTCAGAGAATTGGCTAGTTGGTTCCTCTTCTTGTTTTGTTTTGTAAATATGTTGTGTATCTTTTCTCTTAGAGTTGTGTTCTGAAAAGAGAGAAAAGAAAAGAAATAAGATGGAAAAAAAAGGAAAAAAGAAAATACAGAAAAATGAGAAAAATTAAAAAAAAAGAAAAAAAAATTGTTTTGTGAACATTGGAGTCAAGAAGAGGATTGAATTAGAGGTTTGTGTGTGTTTGATTGTGTTTACACTTGTTCCCCATTGCTCCTCTATTTCTTTTGGTTTATAGATTCTCATCCACATTATATCATCCCTTTTCCTTGGCCCCATTGCATCCATAAAAGACCTTTTGATTCGAACATGCATATATGTTTTGAGTGTTGATATTAGAGGCTTGTCAAGTCTGTTTGTGTTTGCTTTCTTGAGTGCATTGATTTGACATTGTTTATCCTAGACACTTGAGAGAAACATTGATAGTGTGCATCTGTGAGGTTCTATTGCTTTTGATTCACCTCTTGAGCGGATTGATCATTTTGTCATGCTTTGAATTGCTTGGATGATTTCTCTGAGTATCTGTTTTCTTTGATTCTGAGTTGGATGTTGTCTACCTCCTTTCTTTGTCCAGATTTCTTGAG
>NW_014541837.1:1896270-1898058 GCF_000741045.1 Vigna radiata var. radiata
CTTTCTTTACTTCTTGCCACTGCAATTTCTCATTGTCTTAATTTGTGATTATAGTTGTTTAGTTGTTTAGCATGGTTAATCCTGAATTTTATTTTCTTACATTCATCTTGTGATTTTAATTTTTACCGTTGCATTGTTCAGTTTAATGTTTTCAGTCACTTTAATATTTTCAATTATGTTTGGTTGTATTTAATTTCCAGTTTTACTTTAATTCATTCGCATTCACAAACTTTTCAACAACCCCCCACTTTGTGTCTGACCTAATTCTCGAACCACATTTGGTCCTTGAGAGACGACCTAGGAGTCATTCCTAGCTATACTGCATTTCTCATATGCAATCAAATTTGTATGGGCCGCGACAGCCTATCACACCGACACAGTGAGAGTACATATTTCAATTATATCAATACTTAGAATAATGCTCGAATATTATCATCACGCATTCTAATTACTCTAACATATATTCCTGTCAAAACCATAGTATTTCGTCGTAACCAAAGTCACATATATATAAATAAACAGTACTCGCATCATATAAACCTGATACCCGAAATCGGTACATAATTCATGCACATATACACACGCCAAACCTCAGAAAGTTTCTCAAATTGTCAAACATTTTATTCTCTCTGATCGGCATGAAATTTTAAGACACCTACCCCAGACTTTATTCGATACTTGGTATTAAAGAGTTCAAATAGCAAATGAAGCATAGACTATTACGTTATCCTGCACCTCTTAACAAAATAACATTTTATATCCTTATAATATATTATTATCTTATATTATTTCTATCCTGAACTAATATAATATCAATCATATAACCTATATAATATAATTTATAAAAACTAACCTACGCCACATGTAATGTTATAAATTAACCTAATATTATATAACATCAATCACGTCACATATATCATAAAATAGTCTAATATGCCATTATCCATAAATGAACTTAATATAATATAATTTATCACTTTACCTCCTAAGATAATATCATTTCAAATAGCGTCCCGATATTTTGACACCAAAATATTAACATCATTTTGACACTGCCAGGTGTCGGTAGGGGATTGGTTGGTTTTTATTTTTTTTAAAAAGCGAATTTGTGACGTCACTGCAGAGTTTCAGATTTGAAATTTTCAATTCCCGTTTTGCCCTTGACCTGTTTCATAGGATTGAAACGTTCTCTTTCATCTCATTTCTCCGTCTCACTCCGTCTCACTGCCACCATCTTCGTTCTTCCAATTTTGCGATTTCTCCATCTCTTTTGTTCTAATTCTGGTGCGGTTGGGCTTTGTTCTTGCCATCGCTGACGATAGCGTCTTCGTTGGTGTGTCATCTCTTCGTTCGTTACATCGTTCTTCGTCGATCTTGGTGTGGTTGTGTCATCCCTTCGTTTCGAAATGGCGAGTTCTTCAACGAAGGTAAGCGGCATTATCCTTGGGCTATTTTAGTTTTCTCTGTTTTGTGTTGGGCTTTTGTTTTAGGGTTTTGAGCATTTGTGGTTGATGCAGTTGACGGTTAGGCACTTATTTTCCACGATCTATATATCAACTTTAAACATGGAATTGACAGAGGAGCAGCGGTCATTGATTTTTGGGACTCCTTTTGGTTGGTTCCTAGATTTAAGTACTAAAGTTAGGTTGGCTAGGAATATATTGAGTGAATTAGTTTTGAAGTGGGTTGACTCTAATGGTTGTTTTGTAATCGGAGATAAAGAAGTCCCTATGACTGAGAATGAGTTTTGTTTAGGTCTGGGGTTGAGTTCAGAAGGTAAGGACTTGA
>NW_014541837.1:1898511-1900047 GCF_000741045.1 Vigna radiata var. radiata
AGTTTGTGCAATGCTTCAGATGGATTGAAGAAAGGAAAAGGCACAAGCAATGTTTACATTGATGGATGCACTTACATGCTGCAGGTAATAGGAGTAAATTTGTTTCTAATTGTGTTGTGAGTTGTGGATTGAATTGTATTTTTGAGTAGCGTTTGTGATGATGGATTTTGTGTAGGTTTGGTTTTGTGAGAAATTTTTACCTCCGAAAGGTCAAATACATAAATCTCCTAGAATTTTGCATTGGATGACTGTACATTTGGGAGACAACATTGTGAAATAAGCTTTGCAAAGTGCTGTGGTATGATGTTTAATGTTTGAGTTATTTATTTTTTGATGTATGTGTTGTTGGTATGATATTATCTGTTGAATTTCAGGTTGTTGATGATTTTGATGTTGGCGCAACGAATGATCACAAAGATGACGAACCTAGCCTGAAAAGTAACATTGATAAACCACCCTCGGCAAAGAAAATATTGAAACGAAGCCTGAAAGGTAGTGTTATGCGTACCTTGGTGCATCAACAAAAACTAGTTGCAGGGCTTAAAAGGGAGGTTGTTAAGTTGGACGAAGAAGTTGGTTTTGAAAAATCTAGACGAAGAGGATCGGAGAAAGGTGGACCGAGTGTGGGACGTGAAGATCGTTCCTTCTCCCCGGAAGGCATTTCCCTGGAAGGCATTTCCTTCACAGCCATGTCGACTGATGCGGCTGCATTGAAGACTTATCTCAGGAAGGGTTCACGACCGCGGTTCAAGAGCAAAGCTCTTAAAACTCCTTTTACTGGAACTCTAAGAATAAAACATGTGTGACCTTATGATATGTTGAACAATTTTAAACTTTCCTTGTTGTTGAGATATGTTGTATTGTTGAAACATTTGTTTAGTAATTTGAAATGTAATGAATGTTATATTGAACTTAAATTTTTTGACATGGTATTGAAGTGAAATGAATGAGTTATGTCATTGCTCTTGGGAAATAATGTTACAATACAGTTGTTAAATATTATAGTTGAAAGATATTGTTATTGATGTTGGACTTAATGGATGAAAGAAACAATGCATGTGGACATTGGCAACATTCTTAGTTGAATACAGAAACCTGGTTCATTGAAAGAAGGTGTTGTAATGGTTTAGAAAATGGGGGTAAAAACGTTTACGCGAATGCTTTCTTGAATTTGTACAGAAAGTCCTTCACAAGGAACCACTTTTTTGTACACAGGTGACCAAGATTTCAAATTTTAACTTTTTGACAAACTTTGCATGGGTTTTTGATTATTTTGGTTTTAAGTTGTGTGTTGGGGGTGGAGAGTTGATTTTGGGGACCCCAAATTCCATTGAGGAAGGTCTTGTGTTCACAAAAAGTGGTTCGATGAAATCCTGAGTCAAGTGCATTGAAAATAGGTGGTGTAAACGTTTACCAATAGGTGGTAAACGTTTACGCGAATGCTTTCTTGAATTTCCACAGAAAGTCCTTCACAAGGGACCACTTTTTTGTACACAGGGGACCAAGATGTCAAATTTTAACTTTTTGGCAAACTTT
>NW_014541837.1:1901028-1919653 GCF_000741045.1 Vigna radiata var. radiata
GCTTTCTTGAATTTGTACAGAAAGTCCTTCACAAGGGACCACTTTTTTGTACACAGGGGACCAAGATGTCAAATTTTAACTTTTTGGCAAACTTTGCATGGGTTTTTGATTTTTTTGGTTTTAAGATGTGTGTTGGGGGTGGAAAGTTGATTTTGGGGACCCCAAATTCCATTGAGGAAGGTCTTGTGTTCACAAAAAGTGGTTGGATGAAATCCAGAGTCAAGTGCATTGAAAATGAGTGGTGTAAACGTTTACCAATAGGTGGTAAACGTTTACGTGAATGCTTTCTTGAATTTGTACAGAAAGTCCTTCACAAGGGACCACTTTTTTGTACACAGGGGACCAAGATGTCAAATTTAAACTTTTTGGCAAACTTTGCATGGGTTTTTGATTTTTTTTGTTTTAAGATGTGTGTTGGGGGTGGAGAGTTGATTTTGGGGACCCCAAATTCCATTCAGGAAGGTCTTGTGTTCACAAAAAGTGGTTGGATGAAATCCTGAGTCAAGTGCATTTAAAATGGGTGGTGTAAACGTTTACCAATTTACGCGAATGCTTTCTTGAATTTGTACAGAAAGTCATTCACAAGGGACTACTTTTTTGTACACAGGGGACCAAGATGTCAAATTTTAACTTTCTGGCAAACTTTGCATGGGTTTTTTATTTTATTGGTTTTAAGTTGTGTGTTGGGGGTGGAGAGTTGATTTTGGGGCCAAAAAAATAACAATATGGTGATTTCACCCAATGACATTCAGTCCAAATAACATTAAACATATATTTTATTAATAGAAAAACAAGTACAGCAATTTAAAATACATTGATTATAACGTTTAACTTTCACATCGATATTGGATTGTTCTTAATACAGCTACATCCATTTATGTAAACTTCTACTTTAATATCATGGTTGTGATGGTGAACCTCGAAGTCAACAACGTCTCCTTCCTTCAAGTCATATTGCCTGCAAAATTCTTTCCAACCTTTTACAAACTTTGTTGAATTTCTTGAATGCGAAACCAAAACCTTGCACATGATGCCATTGTTATGACCAAGAAGCACAACCTCTGTGAAGCCTCTGGTCCTAATTTCGTTCCCAAATGTAGTTCACAAGTCCTGTGGAATTATGATCATGAAGTCAATGACATTCAGAAGTATTAATAGTGATGAAAATCAGGTGGGAAACTTATAAGGTTTTCATACGTACCAAATGACTTCCTTGACACTGTGATTTAGTCAATTTTATAGCGAACAATGAGGAATCAGGATTATAAGAACAAAGATCAATGAAATATTGCCTAGTCTTGTCATTGCAAGGACCAAAGTATATTATAATTTTGAAGTTGTTGTTACCAATATATTGGAAGGTCATGTGGTCATCGTTAACCCTTTCATGATAAACGTTTTTCAATGATGACCATCCAGTCGTAATTCTAGGATGAGTTACGTTCATGTTATAGGTAACCAAATGCGTGTGACCGTGATTGTCCATCAACGATCATGTACTTCCTAATTCGGATTCAAACACCACAGCGAAATGCCTATCCACCCACCCATAGTGTTGCAGTAGTTGTTTGAAAATATTAATAATAAATAATGCGTGAAGAAAAGCTATTACAATGTACAACATGTTTACCATATCTGTGAGGTGGATGGTTGAGAACTCCCATAAGATTGTTGATGTTACAGTGCTTGATGATGCCGCCATGGTTTTGGGAAGAAGATAGTGAAAGTATGGATATGTTTGTGTGAGTGCATTCGAAGGATACGTGGGAAAGGAATTTATAGGTCCGTAACTTCTTTGTTGATGTGTTCCAAAATTTTTGGTCAAACCATGCCTTTCAATATTTCGGTAATAGTAATGTTGACTCTCATTGGGAAGTTGTTGAAGACGTAAATGACTTTTAATGGCCCCATAGTCGTGCATCTTAATGTGCTATTACTTTAGTCAAACCGTTTCCCCAAACAATGAATGAAAAAGTAATGGTCCATAAAAGCATTTGACAATATTATTACTCTAGTCAAATCGTTTCACCAAACAATGAATGAAAATTGAATGTGCCATAAAAGCATTTGACTAAATCATTGACCTTGAAGACCATCGTTTGGGTGTTGCAACCACTGCATGTTTGAAAGCCCATGTAAACGTTTACCATTATAGTGTAAACGATTACCCGAAAATAAATTGGTTTTTGTACAAAATCTTCTTCTGCAGGAGCCAGTTTTTACAAAACAGGGGAACATTGTCTATAATTATAACAATATAGCATTAAGAAACACGACTTTCATTTGTTGTAAACCAAGACACTTCAGTACTAAAGTCTGGATACAATACTAAGATAACATTGTAATGGTTGCCGATTTCATCGATACACGCAGGCGCCACTACAAATCATTACAAGAAAATCATAAATACAACAAACCAAAACATCAACCATACCAAAAATCAAGAAAATTTAAATTAAATCTTACACTTTGTTTTGGGGAAGCCATTGGACCTGCGTGAAAACAACATAGTATTTGGACATCGTTAGGGTTTGCGAAAGTTAATGGATAACAACGAAAACAACATTGTATATTCTCCAGTTCCCACTTACCAAAATCAACGTAGCAGATACACACCACGACACCAAGGACAAACACGATGATCCACACAGAAAGGGCACAACAATGGTGAGGCGAAAGGGAGTGGAGAGTGCTTGCCGAGAGGCGAATCGAGTGATGAACGCAAGGGAAAGGTCTTCAACACCCAAAATAAGGACTTCCCGACAGGCGAAACAACTGCCCAAACCAGTGGAGGCGAGCCCAGCCGAGACGAACACGACAATGGTGAGGCGAGGCCACCGGAGAAGCGAAACTGATCAGAGATTAGTGAGAACGCGAGAGGCGACAGAAGAAAGACGAGAGAGCGAGAGAGCGAGAGAGCGAGAGAGTGAGACCTATTTCATCATAACAAAACACAATGTAAGAGAAAGAAGAAAGGAAACCGCGAAAATGAAAATACAATTCTTTCACTTCCATCTTTGCCCTTCGTTCAGTTTTAAAATCAATTTTTTTTTAAAATTAAAAACACCCAATGACACTTTGCCACGTGGGTAGTGTCAAAGGAGTGTCAAAATAGGGTGTTGAAATATCATTTTGCTTTCAAATAATAACCTATCACATGCATTCACTATTACAATTAAAGAAACCCAACTCGTACTATTTATCTGCTGCACTCAACACCTATAAGTCTTAATTCCTAAGATTTTCTTTGCAGCCCCACTTCATCCAGTTAACGCCCATAAACCTCAGAATCCTCTATTTACCTAATAGACCCACTTTTATGCACTAAACCTCTCAACTTTGCAAAATACAAACTTCATGCAATGTCTTTCAGAAGTTGCAGATCATTTGAGTTTCAACTCGTTCCGCTTCAAAGCAAGGTTTCGTGGTTTTTGGGATAACTCCAACAGCAGAAAAGACCAATCATATAATTAAGTTAAAGTCTCAAAATAAAATTTTTCCGTAAGGGGTAACATAATATTCTTGGTGAATACTAGCAAAAGGAGAATCATGTAAATAGATCAAACAATGCAGAGAAAAGTAGGTGTTCGTAGTATGTTTATAGCAGTACAACTCCTTCAGAAATTCCTAGGCTCTTCTGTGAACAAGTTCCTCTACCCCCTCAGCTGTCTAAACTGATTTCAACAATATTCTATCATTCTCTTACGTCCATTACTCTAGAACCCAATGAAACTCTTATTTCATGCTACCATCTCTAAATAATAACATCCAACCTAAACCAAAATTTAATCTCATTCCATACCTTAGTATAGTCAAACCTACGACTGCCACCTTAGGTATCATAACACCCACCTGAAAAATAAAATAGACCTTACAACTTGGAGACTTACCTTCACATGACGCAACGACTCTAGACCGTGAACATCACCCAAGAACAGCTTCATCTATGCCCATAACCTGAGATAAACTACAAGGCCTACAAGACAAATAAATAGAAAACTACCCGACTCCCGATCACAACCTCAATAAATAACTTTACATATATATTATGAGAACATGGATTTTTCACCACAACAAAACTCATACCCATAACACCAATTAGTCATTCCAAACACTACAAAGTATTACCGAGAAATAAAAGATAAAGAAATGAAAACCATATTATCATTGAAACACATATATATCTTGCTCGTTGCCCTTCAAACCTTATCGAGAATAATAGTGTGCCCCAAACTTACACTACAGAAATAATATACATGGTCACAAAATCACTCTTCACATTATACATCACATCATGATTGCACCACCACCAGAAACGCAACTTAATACAAAGAAACACAATGGAGAGAAGAAATCACCAAAACACACCAAAAAATAAGGTAAGCTTCCCTTACCTTGAATGATCTGGACTCCTTTCTTTACCCAAGGTTTCTAGCCCAAAGTTTCACCTCATTCCAGCTCTCGTTCTTGCCTCAAGTAACTTCAAACTACTCTTTGGATTTTCCAGCCACTGTCTCACAATGCACCCTTGCTTTTCTCTCTGTTTTCCAATCTTTATAACCAGAAACATATTCATCTCCCTTAACTTCTCCACTTTAATAACCCATAACTCCACTAACTTTAACAGTTTATTCCTTCTGTTGCCTTTTTTTTCGGCAAGGATAACTATTAAAAAAACTAACTCTCCCATTTTGTTTAATTCATGTGGTTACTAACCATAATTTTAAATGAATAAAGTGGCCCCACCAATAATTTTCTTTGCACCATATCTTAATTCTTATTAAAGCACGTATACTCTATGATAAATAAAATAATTAATACCAAAGCACAACAATTTCTAACCTACTAGAAAGAATCAAATAAATTAATAAAATTAATAAATAACTTATTCATCAAACACATATTAAAACATAACTACTAAACTAACAAGGAACTATCACATGTTTGTGCTCTAAAATTTTTAGGATCTTACAAAATTGACCTATCTGCAACATATAAACATTAGTTTAATATGAACCTGGCGTTAGCACATTGGCAGGAGAATTCACAAGCACCTTCCAAAAATGATTCTAAAAGAAACTTCTGCTGCTAACTTAAGTTTCTTCTCCAATTCAGGCTCAGATCCAAGCCTGATATTATCCACTGATCTAAGTGCAGATTTCTTAGACCCATACTTATACCTATTATCTTCAGAAGTTCTCAGCACAGTCCCTACCACACAACACAACTCAATGACCACCCTTCTCATGCTTGGAAGGTACCAAAGACTCAAGATTATGAGCGACAGGAATGCAGTTTCTCACTCAAATGCCAAAGATAAAACAAAATGATTTTTCTGTTGTCACCTTTCAAACAAAATCAGCTTGTAAAAACAAGAAGGTGACGATTAGAAGCCTATCTCAAACACACCATCGATTGAAGCAGCTCAAAGACACCAACAAAGAACAATGCGTCGTGAGAGAAAGCAAAACCTAAATGTGATTTTCAAAACGAGGAGCAAAAGAAAAATCAAAACCCCAATATTTTTTCCCCTAATATTTTTTCCTAAAAAGCTGACATGTACCGTGTCAAACGATTGTAGGTGACACCTAGGCGTGTGAACCTATTAGTACTCTTATTTCTATTATATTACTGTGCACGATATTTATTAATATGATTAAACCAAATGCATGCAAGTGGCGTGGCAGCAGAGAATGAAACACTGGAGCCACCTCACCAAAACCTAACCATGAGTCACCCACGTAACCATCTTACATGCAAACCCAACTCTACTATGAACTGCACTTTCTCTTCATTCATTCATTACTGAATACAATATTCTGCGAAAATGAGCACAAGCACCATCCTCATCGTGGCTCTTGTCTTTGTAGGGCATACATGTTGCGCCTTCAAAGGGACGCAGGAGCGACTGAACTGTCTGGAGCAGATCAAGAAGGCGGAACTCGAGTACTGTGAGAACTACCTTATGACGAAGATCCAAGATCACCATGATGATGTTATAAGGAGCGTGAGAATGAACGACGGCTTCAGCGAGGCGAAAGAATTACATGAGATGCTAAGGTGCTGCCAGGAAGTGAGGGGTATGAGCAACCCCAAATGCCAGTGCCAAGCGTTGCAGCATATAATGGAGGGTCAAGTAGACAAACCGAAGAAGGAGAAGCTGCAGATGGAGGAGGCGCTTCTGAACTTGTTCGTGAGTTGCAACTTTGGACCCATGGAATGCGACTTGCATTTGGACTCTGAAAGAGAAATGCAATAGTATCGTGAATATTCACCAATAATGTTTGGAAACAACAAACTTGGTTTTTAAAATCATTTTATATCATTTAATTTGTTTAATTTTATTTTGCTGCGAATATTCTTAAATAATTAATTCACTTTTTTAATCACTTAATTTAAAATAAAATATTTATGCAAATTTCTTTTAAATAATAAATTAAAATTATATACTTTAATTCATTATACGTATATTTTTAAAAATTATTTCAAATATTAGTTGATTTTTTAAATAAATAAATGATTAATTTTGTTTATATTGTTTTTTATTTTTATTCTATGATTTATAATTTTATAATTTATAATTACTTAATCATTTAATGAAATAAAATGTAAAAAATATATTTTACTTTTATTATTTAGCATAATACTATTTTTAAAAAAAAATACATATTTAAGACCATATAAAAAACAGTAATAATTTTGTTAATTATCATCTTTATATTAAATTATCATTTTTCTTTATTTTTATTAATTATCTTAAAATATACTATTTATCTATTTATATTACTATTAGATTAGTCTAAGAATATATATTTATTATGTAAATTAAATGTAAAATAATTATATAAATTAGACGTACATATATTATATAAATTAGACGTACATTTATTAGATAAAGTCTAACCGTAGTACAACGTATTATTAGTCTACTAACACATACTAGATTAGTATAAAAGAATGAAACAAGTTTAATAATATATATTAAAATAATAAATAAATTTAAAAATATATAGTAAACGAATTTATATATATTTTTATATATTAAGTGAATATATTAAAAAATTATATTCATTTATATATATATATATATATATATATATATATATATATATATATATATAAAAGATAAGTTTATTTATATATTTATTAAATTAATATAGAATAAAGTTATAATAATGATGTATATATAGAATGGTAAGACCAAATATCATTTTCCAAGAAATTTGTGTAATATTAGTTAATTACACTATTAACAACTCATTTAGACTCAAGAACAACTCATCATTTAAGAATATGTGCAAAAAGATAAATTCACAAGCAATTACAAGGTTGGAATTTGGTATTGAAGACACTTAGAAATAGAAAAGACTAGAAATGGTATAAAATGACAATGTTAAAATTAGGTTTCACCAATTCACTCTTATGTATACCTAATTTCATCTCATTTCCATCAATTAACTAAAGTCAATCCACAAAAACAGTCTAGCCCTAATCACTTAGGTGAAAGAGCCTAGGTTTTCCCTATCAAACTCCAATCCCTTAGAAAATCTAACAAGTAGACCTGTATTAAGAGCTAGGATCTAAGACAACATGTGAATCATCTTTCGCCCCTAGAATCAATGACCACAAAGGCTCTTGTTTCAGTTCAAGGTTCCATCTTACGTCCTCATAATCCATGAAACCCCAAAATCAATTCATGAACGTCCACATTACATGTAAGCTTTAAGATTGGAAACAAGAATACTAGCAATTGATAGAAAAGACACAACACACACACACACACACACACACACACACACATATATATATATATGTGTATATATATATTCGAATCAATCATCCATTGTACAAGAATTCATAGGCTACATCTAACCCTAACAAGATGAATCTGGTTCTCCAAATCCATGGAGAACCTTAGAGCTTACAAACATATATTAAAAAAATTAAACAAGTTTAATAATATATATTAAAAAAAAATAAACAAATTTAACAATATATATTAAACGAATATACACCGTATACTTTTTCTTTGACTATCGCAATGGACATAGGCAACAACCCAAGTTCGTCCTTGGGTTGAAATGCCATGTGAAATCCAAAAAACAAAAGTTTTCCTTACGAGGAAACTAGCAAAGGGAGAAGGGGCACTACGCTGCACAAAGACACAACAAAAAAACTGTACGAAAACACAACGAAAACTCATTTTAATCAGTTCAAATGAGAGATAATACATCAAAGATTACTTTAATCGAAGTAAAAACAACTTTAAATAGTTAAAAGGAGAGGAAACTTACTTGGAAATGCAGAGCAGCAGAGAGAAAAGGCAAAGAACCAAAGTGTGGGTTCGCAAACCGCTAGTTTGCAGTGTTATTTAACAAGAAATTAGACATTTGTTGCACACAAAACCCACGTCTAAAATAGCAAATACGTCAGTTGCCTGACTAATATGACGTCCATTCGATTTAAAAATTAATATTTCTATTGTATATAGACGTCGGCTTGGCGTGATGAGATGTATCGTGGGCGGAAACAAATGTCTTTTCACATACCTGGTAGGATTTTAGACGTCGGTGCCTGAGGTAACTGACGTATAGAATTGTATATAGACGTCAATGTGGCAGGATCCGACGTCTATAGGGTTGAAAAGAGTGACTATTCACCTGCTTGGCAAACATATGGGCGTCAGTTAGAAGCAGCCCGACGTCTATATGTCTGACAGATAGGTGAGTAGCATTAATTTCCGTCATATAGACGTCGTGACCCCGTCAATGCGACAGAATTTGACGTGTATAGGCTGAAAAGAGTGACTATTCACCTACCTGGCAGACATATAGGCGTCAGTTAGCAGGAGCGACGTCTATATGTCTAATAGGTAGGTGAGCAGCATTAATTTCCGCAATATAGACGTTGGGGCCCCTGCAGAACCGACGTCTATAAGGCTGAAGGAAATGACTCTTCACCTAACGGTTAGAAATATAGACGTCAGGTTGGAAGGGGCGACGTCTCAAATACTATAAACGTCGGGGATCGACCTAACAGACGCCTATATTGCCAACTTATTTACGAAAATGTCACCAGTCATTACGTCACGTTTATCCTTAACCGACGTCTAACGTGTGATGTTAAACAGTGTTTTTGTACTAATGATTTTTAAAATATTACTTTCAACTTAGGACTAACTTAGTGACACATTAATATTTCTATTAAATTGTTGTAAATATTGTGATATATATCAATCGTTTAGCTGTACAATAATGTTAATTTATAAGATGACGTCATATATTTGTTTACAAAGAAGCCTCCCAAGTTTTTTACTTGCCAATGCCCTAACAAGTTTTCTTTACTATGACAAAATCACGTTTAACTAATATATATATCTATGAATGGAGGCAGATTCATTGGAACACAGCTGTTACTTGACGACAATAAATATCCCGGGCTTTAGGTATCGCGTCCTGATTGTGGAACTCTTGTTGAAGTATTGGTGTTTTATTATTGTGGTATTAAATTATTGGGCATGCATGCATGCGTAGGTGCAAACACCATGTGGTATGATGTTTGGAACTTTGTCCGGAGGAGACTGTAGGCGAGTTGAAAGGTGGTTATCGTGGTTGAGAGGGTGGAACGCGGCAAACTATCCCTCTGGTGTGTCGTATATATGGTATATTTATTGGTACAAGTTTCGAAACAAGGCCCTTTGTGACCAGGTTAATATATTTGGTAATGTTACGGGAGGAAGGCATGGGGTTCAATTATTCCAAGTCAGGTTGCATGGCTTTTCTTGGAACACCAGTATAGTACGGAGGATACGCTTTGTTTCCATGGCTGCTGACTTTTGCACGAGGCGGGTCCTCCAAAAACCATCCTCATACCAACTCGATTTGATAGCCCTTCATAACTTCAATCACAACTTATTTGAAAGCCCACACCGATTAGATGCCGAAGTGGTAAATAACCATGCAGATGGCGTCACGAATAATCATAAAGCAAAAACGATGGATGGTTATGTTTGCGTGTGAATTTCAGAAATTGTTTTTTTTTTTTTTTTTTGGATGAGTTTGTTTTTTACTATTATTTAAGAAAATGTGATGGGAAACATTTGGTCTAACAAACTATAAAAGGGATAGAATTATAAATATTAATGACTTCCAAGAGAAGTCATTATTAGAAGTGGGTTTTTAATCGGTTTGTAAGGTGAGGTTTACACCTCACTTATATATTATAATTTGGTCTTATTTCTAGTCGATGTGAGACTTTCAACATGTTTTTCTGAATTTGGTGACACATCATATAGGACTCCTGGATTTGATGGTATGTTTTTCTTTGTGGGTGTCAAGTTCACAATGGCTTAATCAATGTAAGGTAAGGGCCTAGCAAAAATATAGTAACCTTTTGGAAAAAAAATTGAAAATTGACATGGGACTGGTGATCAGTAGTATCGAGTAATACTTTATTTTGAAAAAATAAATATAAAATTTGTGCTAAAAACAATATGTTTATTTTTCTTTTCAATTTATAGATCCATTAGTCCTTCTTGAGTATAGAAATATTTTATATACTGCAGATTCAAACTCCCGATGACTATTTAGTTATGTTTGAATCGCTATCATATAGACTCTTAATTTTATTTTATTTTTTTTATTTAAAACAACCATTGTAGTTTGAACCGAAGTTACAGACTCTTTTTTACATTGATTTTTATTACAACCATTGCTTAAAGTTTAAGTTTTTTTTAATAATAGATATGTTTTTGTAACATTCTTTATCAAGAAAATAGAAACGCTTAAGTTTGGAAACAATTGGAAGGCATCAAACTACTTTCAACGTAGAACCATTTTTTTTTTCTCTGACTATTATCTTCAGTTATTTTTTTACTTGTATCGTGATAACTCACATTTTGGACACTTTTTCAAAAATTCAAACTACTTTCTATATAATATGCAATCGTTGTAACATGCATGTATCCTTTTATACTTCATGTTCATCGAACAAAAAATTTTCTTTGCATCATAATTACGAGTGGGTAGTGTATTTCCATCTGACAACATTTCATTCAACAACGTCAACAATTCTGTAAAACTTTTGTCAGTTCATCCATTGGTCGCCTTCAAATTCATGAACCTTAACACCGCTGACAAACGTGTGAACTTAGATGAACCGACAAACAAAGGAGTCTTCGCACCAATGGACATCGTTTCATAAACATTGCGGATCATGTCCTCTAATTTTTCTTCTTCTTGTCAATCTTCCATAATCAATAACATTTTCAGTTTGGGAGACAGTAAAAAGCTCTATTAATTCATCGTGCCATATCCATGTTGTATAACATAATAGGAAATCATAACAAATAAGATGTTCCCTAATTTCTGTTGCGTTCAACTTTCTTCCATTCAAATAGTTGACACAATGACATCTAAACTTGTCTTCATCATCACTTCTACCCTCATTGCGTTACACAAATTGTATAAATTCATCTACCACTCTCTCGTACACAACACTAATGCGTTGCAAATTAATCCACTCTCAATAAATATACTAAAATTGTTTACAATATTTCAATAATCTTGAATGATCAATTTGATCATTTTTATATTTAGATTTGATCCTATCCCATTCAATCATACATAATTACATATATCCAACATACAAAAAATGAACAAAAACAAAATTGAATAAACATAATAGTAGGAACTTGGGAGCGTGAAGGAGCAGACAACCCACGTTTTGGAACAAAACAAATTTTACCGCAAAAACAAAATAACTAAACATAAACACAACAAAAAGTTAGTTTGACCAAGCAAAACAATAAAAAAAATGCACCAAAACAATCCAAAAACACAAAAAAAAGGAAAAAAATGACTCTAACCACCACGACGAAAGCCAAATTTGATCAGATGAAAACAAGGAAGAGGAAAAATAAAGAAGAACGGCGTGATGAGTGATGACGACGATGCATAAGAACGGTGCAAACAGTGAGAAGTAATCGCATAGTCGTGACAGTTTCTGTGAAAAGAGCAGAAGAAGAACTATTTGCGTTTTTGCAAAAATTTAACCCGTGCAAGAGACACTGCCTCAGTTAAAATTAAAAATGAACCAATATGGAGTCTACGACATCAGTTTTATAACTAATCGAGGCCTAAAGTTGCTCGAAAAAAATTCAAAAATAAATTAAAATGACAATTTTGAAATTTCGTTCAACCTTTTTACCTCGGTTCTCCTTCCAAACCAAGGCATAAAACCCCTATTGCCTCAGTTCCTAACTAACCAGTGTCAAAAACTTGCAAAAATATTATATTTTAAATATTTAAAATAGATCAGGGTAGGGTCTATGGCCTCGGTTTTGGGTGAACCGAGGCCAAAAGTCATATATTGCTTCGGTTGAAAGGGTAACCAAGGCAATAGTTCCTAAAAAATACCTCTGCAAATTTGACGTTTCAACTGACAACCTTTTGGGGAAAAGCTTTATGACCCCGGTTCTATAGGGAACCGAGGCAATAGACCCTTTTCAAAAAAGTTGTCAATTGATACGTCAGACTAACAGAAGGATAAGAGGAATTTTGCATGGCTTATGGCCTCAATTTTGTAGATAACTGAGGCCAAAAGTCCTACACAAAGATTTGGTCAGCTAAAACGTCAATGTGTAGAGGATAATGTCAGGTTTTGTAGAGGGTCTATTGCCTCTGTTCATAGGGCAATCAAAGTTGAAAGTTATGTCCAGACAAAGTAGCAGTTGGAATGTCAAGATGCAAATGGGTTTCAGGGTTTATGACCTGAGTTTTCTAGATAACCAAGTCCAGAAGTCTTGTAAAGAGATTTGTTTCATATGAAAAGTCTTTGCTTGTTAGTTTCGTAAACCTTATGACAGTAGTTGTCTAGAGAACTGAAATCATATTTTCTGTATTGCTTCAGTTATTATTGAACTAAGATCTATATTTTCGTGAAAATTTCAAAAATTTCATAACACCATATTATGCTACGATTTCTCATATATTTATGCACATTAGTATTTTTTTTACTAGTGTTACTTACGAATAGTGTTCATTAATAATACATAATTTTCTTATTAATATCACTATATTATTTTTTATCAACTTTTATTATATTCTATTCATATAGTTTTAGAAAATAGTTTAATTAAAAAAAGAGCTATATATCACAAAAAAATATGTTTTAAACAATATATTAATAAAATAATTAAAATTTTTAAACAATATATTACATAAAATAATTAAAATTTTCAAGTATTTTTAAATTGTTATCCTTAATAAGAATTGTAAATATAAAATAAAAATATATATTCCTTAGAAATAGTAATGATGAAATATTTTGTTGAACTGTAATGTGTATATATGCAAGTTAAATAATTCAATTATCATGTTGATAAATTGCATGATAAAAGGATAAATCAATCCCATAAAATAAATTTTTTTTGTACGTTCAAAAAATAAGGATGACGACATGAACGGCCCATCTTTATGTTCTAAGGTGACAGTAAAATATTTGGGGTGAGACTAGATTTTTTAAATCTCTCACCAATAAAATGTATGAAAAAAAAACAGAAGATTCTCGGATATCTAACCAATAAAAATAATAGTTAAGAATGCATTATATTTATTGCTCTTTATCAATGATCTCGTGTAAGACATTCTAAACCTGACTTTGGTCAATTTCAAGACCTTCCACTTGTAATGTCGTCATTTAAACATCCAAATATTTTTGTGATTTGTGTATGTGCATAATAACAATCACAAAAGTTTTTGTGTGAAAATTGAGGAAAAAAACATTCAACGTTTTGTTGGGAGGTCAGATCATATATAAACTGCATTCAAATGTTATATATTTATTGTTAATTACAAAGATCAAAGCTAGAGTTTAGAATTTTGTGCATATCAAAACAACATGGTCATCCTCTGAATTCATTGTTAATTACTATATGTACAAAGGTAAAGTTACATGAAAAATAAATCGTAATAAAATATACCTTTTAATATTTTTTTACACACATATCTATTTGTCTCTACAACAAATTCTAATAATTTTTATTTATTTTTTTTATAAAATTAATATATTACATATATAATTATTTTGAAAGTTTCACATCCACTGTATATAAGACTAATTTATAGTAAGTGCAAATCTTATTTTTATGAGGTGAAATTTTATATAAATAGGTGTATATAAACTGATTTTGTAGTATTGAGTTAGACTTAAAGTTTACCTCTTAACAATAACTTTAAAACAAAAGTATATCAATTTAAAATTATTTATCTAAATTTAATATCCATATAAATGATAAGTTTAAACTTATTTTTAACTTGAATTAACACTTCTTTTTATTATTTGATTGGAAAATGAATAAGAAACGAGAATTTATCATTAAACGTGAATTTAACTTTTTTCAGAAAAATTATATGAGTTCTTTTAAGAGATAGAACACATTTTCACAAAAAAAAAAATGAAATAAAACATCTGAATAATAGAAAAAAAATAGTAGAAGAATAATTCAGGAATATAAGAACAAAATAAAAAATATAAGGATGATGTGATCTTACTAGAAGGGAATTATTCTTTTCCAATAAAAAAAAGTAGTATTCTTTTGAAGTCGACATCTAATTATTTATCATTAAGTTGTGTTTTTTTTTATTTTTATTGACGAGACAATGATTCAATATTAAATTTATTGAAATAACATTCTTAAAATCAATTATCATATTTGAAATATTGAAATCGAGAGTTTTATATAGTTTTGTTTTTCTTTAAAATGCATATTGAAAGGTTTGGAGAAAAATATATTTAAATTGTTTTTATTTCGACTCTTAAGTTATGTGAAACTATTAAACATATCGGAATAAGATTCTTAATCAAGGTCTAAAGAAAAAAAATGATTTGTTTATAGAATCACTTTTCATTCTCCTCAATTGATGAGTAAAATAATGATAATTTATCTTTGGAATCACTTTTCTAACTTCACATATTGATATTTCATAGCAAGTATAAACACCAAATTTTTTTATTCAATTTTACACTTATACTTTCTATAATTTCTATCCCTCATATACTAACTTGAATATTAAAGAATCTTACATAGATCTCTTCTCGATATTCATCAATAAATTAACAATTAATATGTAAATTCAACTTTATAAGACTACCGATTTTTTGATTGTTGAAGAACCACAGTCATTATGGTATAACATAAAGAATTGTGAAAATGAAAGATTAACCTAAAGAGAATATCATTTTCTTCTTTAACATTTATATACTCCTCATATATTAGTTAATAGTAAGATAAATATAATTCACTGTAAACAAAATATATCAAGGAGAATAGCTTATTTAGAGTTTATTATTGAGTACTTTTTTTCTATAGATAAAAGTTTATAAAATATAAATTTTTTTAACAAATTAATGACAACATTAGTATTATGATTATTTATTGGAATTTTTTAGTGGATAATTTTTCAAAAACTAGATTTTAAATAGTAAAAATAAAGGAAAAAATCTAAATAATTTTTTTTTAATGTAAAGGTTTATATGCTCAATTACCGTCAACAAGATTGCGCCTCAAAACCCATTCATTATTTAGAACATCTTAAAATTTATTAAAAAAGTATAAACACAAGGGAAACAAACCAAACTTATATGACAAAAAAGGATACTCACTCACATAAATAATAAATCTTACATGTTTATAAAAGCAACAAAAATGCAAATGCCGTATCTATTAGAACTATCTATACACCTATTTCTTTCTAGAAAATATGAATATAACTTTAAAAGTTAGTGGGAAAGAACATGAAAATATTTGTCATATTTAAGTTAACTTCCAAGAGCAATATCATAGCAAAATAGTATAAAATCATACTTTAACCAAAATTTATTCAATCATTTTATATTTGTTAACTGAGTAGCTAATATAGTAGTCATGAATTCAGAAGAAAAAGCAGGAAATATTCGTTATATGTTTAAAATGCTCCAACAAAGTCGCCTTTAGAGCCACGAAAGCTATCATGGTAAAAGAAAACTAAAATAAAACAGTGGAAAAATCATCATAATTTATGAATAGTGAAACTTTTACGTTTCAAAAGCTAAGAGATATTATATTTAATAAACGTTTTTATCAACAATTTCAAAAAAGATATAAAAATAAATTCTGTGTTTGTGTCTGTGTGAGAATGCGTGTCTGTATGTGTGTGTCTATGTATTTGTTTGTGTGTATCTGTGTGTGTTTGTATGTTTTTATGTGTGTGTCTTTGTGTGTCTCTGTGTGTATCTGTGTGTCTGTGTCTATGTATGTATTTATGTGTATTTGTGTGTATGTGGTTGTCTTGTTTACAATGTAAATAAATAAAATGCAATAAGACAGTTTATTAGTTATCTTTATAACTACTTTAAATACTAACTTTAATATAATGTTTAGCCGAATTCAGGATGTATTACGTACACTGTTGTATATCCTGTGTCTTTTTGTCGGGAACAAGAGAGTATGATATTTCTTATCAACAATGGCATTATCACGTGGTTTTCGCGTGATTAAAAAAGGGAAACGCTACTTTGTCACGTGATTCCAACGTGATTAATATAAGCTGTCACGTGGTGTTGTTCGATTGAAGTGACCAACATATGCTACATCTCGCGTGGACATGTCTCCATCAAAATTGGCAAATGCTATAGTTCTTCGTTCACAAAACAAAAACTGTCATTTCATGCAGTCATCTCACACACTTTATTTATTCAGTCAATAGATTTGTATAATTTTGTTTCTAATTTTGCAAATATTATTTATTATCATATTAGTATATCTTAGACGAAAAATCTTTTTTCTGCGGCGGGGATTCCTGTCGGCAGGTCTAGTTTCAACTCGTTTTCATGGTTAATAAATTCGTGAGTACAGAGAGGAGGGTGTTATGTCACGTCTTATGTTTCAGTGTTCCATTTAATTCAGTGTGCTTGAGTACTAATGTTATCATATAATGGATCTCATCCGGCTACTCAACAAAATAGTTATGTTTTACTTAGAAAAGAGATATCAAATAAACTAAATAAACTCTGATAACATTTAGACTACTACTAGAATTATACACACGTATTGGATCTTCTATAATTTGGCTTAATGATGTATTTTGGATAAAGTTGCATGACTATGTGTTACATATAATATTTTGTATGCTCTTTATTTATAGGAATTTTTTAAAATAAGTATAGGAATAGATTTATTTAATTTGTATTATGTATAAAATTTTTCTAATAAAAAAAATTACAAACATGTCTAATATATTAATAGATTCATCTAATTTATGTGTGAAAAAATTGTTTAATGTATATTGTTATAGTTGTCTAATAACTAGTACAAAAAGCATTTTCGTACTAATTAAAAAGGATGTTTTATATCGATTCTAGAACTGACACAAATACAAACAATATATAAAGTTTTTACTTTTTATATTGGTTCTCGAAAAACCAACATAAAGTCCACATTTTATGTCGATTTTTTAGACTTGATATAGAAAGTCCACATTCTATGTTGGTTCTAAACCTGACACAAAAGGTCCACTTGGGAAAAGAAAAACCAACTCCACACTCACGCAAGGACCTCCATATTCCCCATTTAGTTCTTCATTCTCTTCTCCTTCATGCGGGTAGAAGAATCACTAGTCCATCTTCTCTAGTGTACACCAACCTTCACCAGAATCACCTTTGTTCAAACTTGCTCACCATCAGTGCTAATGAGCATAAAAGCCTCGGGCCCCTCTTTCTAGATTTTGGTGAGCTTCTAGCTAGCCTTACCATCAACAGCGTCAATGTGACCCATCACTTAAACTTCACCACAACACCACAACTATTGACGTTCACCACTAGACCTTCACCGCACTGGGTCTTCTTCCTTCACCCTAACCGTTGGTTGTTCCTCCTTTGCTCAAGTTCACTTCAAGCTCACCAGAATCAAAGCTCGTCAGATTCTGGGTCACCTTTGTTGGAGTTCACACCTACACCACTATATTCGACATTCTCATGCATTATCATGAGTGCTTCTCCCACTCGTCTTCTTCCATCAAACCCCTTGCACTTTCATTTTTCCATTGTAAGAAAAGAAATGCATTATATCTCAAGCCAAGAGGAAGGAGGGTGAATTGGACTAAGCCTTAAAAATTGTTCTTTTCAAAATCTTTGTGAAATCTTTGGCTTTCTTGAAATCAATGAACAAAAGTGATGAATCAACAAGTGAGAAGAGATAGAGAAATATCAACATAGATCATCTATACTGGTTCGGCTAATCCCAAGCCAACACCCAGTCCTTCTTCAATAACATAAGTTGAAGGGATTCCACTATATATGATTGAGTTTACAGAAATGTAGAGATACCCCTCCCAATGAACTTCTCACCACACTCAAAATCAATATAGCTATCCAAGAGATCAACAATCCTCAATCTCTTAATACAAGAGCACTCATAATCCTTAACCTCTGGCACACCCACACAAGAACACAATACAAATATTGTAATGAAGAACTTGATTTCTAAGATACTGTTAACAAATTGGCAAGTGTACCAAATCGTACAAGTAATATAAATGGTAAGACCAAGTATCGTTTTCCCAAGAGACTCGTATGGCTTCCTCGTTCG
>NW_014541837.1:1922438-1924238 GCF_000741045.1 Vigna radiata var. radiata
TTTGTTCTTAAGCATTGCATAACATTCATAATTTTCAGATATTCGAAAGCAATTCCGTGTTTGTTGGGAGATGACTTAGGGTTACTTTAGCCTTATCTACTTTCTTGAATACTACTAGGCAATACTGAAGTTGCCTTGAAAAGTAGTATTAATTTGATAGCTTCAACGACAGCTTATCACTGTTTCATCCAATGCCTCAACAATCCCAAGGTACATGACAAAACCACTCAATTCAATATCCTCAGTGAAATCCAAAATAAGATGCATGCATGCTTTCAACCCAGAGATTGCACAATAGATGTTATATACTACGAATGATCAATCCAGTAAGCAAAAATGTACTCATGAAAATTAACAACTTATATCAAGCAAATGTTTCACTCAATCACTCAAGTGTTTAAGGTGACACTCCAACTCTCAATTATTCACAAGTCTCATGAAACAAAATTGCCATTCATCTCAAACAATCAACATCTTTACATGAAAATGCCATCAAAAGGACTTTTCCAAGGCTTGTAATGAGGTTGGGCTAACAAGAAATAATTGGTTTTTCTAGAATGCAAAATCCTTGAGTCAAGAGAGCTAACAAAATATTCAACATTTAAGCACCACTCTCTCACCAATATCTCTCATTCCCAACTTCTTCCCTTTTCTTTTCTTTTTCATTGAGGTCATCTTCATGCTTTTCTTCTTTTCTTTTCTTTTTCTCATGAATTTTTCTCTTTTCACAACAATCGAGCTCAATGCCTTTTACTTGCTTTTTCAATTTCCCCCCGCACAACCCCAAACTTGAACCTTTTCATCGCATACAATTAAGCTCATCCCAACTCAAGGTAAAGATTTACAAGACAAGGGTTCACATACTATTTAAGGCTAAGGTTCAAAAAGGGTAAAATATTTTCAAGCACTTTGGCTGAAAATTTGGCTAAAGAAGAGTTTTCAAAAATGGCCTTGATCATATGACATTCACATGCAATTCAATCGATTATCAAGATTATGGCAATATCATCCATGTTTTCCTGTGAACAATGCATGCAACAATAAAAACAATGGAGCTCAAAATCTCACACATGCTTCCTCACACACAATTCATTCATACACCAAGTCTAGCATCATGACCACAATCATAAATTCATCACCCATCTATTTCCTGGATATCATCATGCATTACAACTCAATTCTCATCCACATCAAATAATCATCAAATAGATCCATCATGCAAATTAGTTAGTCAAACATTTTCAGAATAAGTAATAAAGCCAAGAATACACTCCAAAATTAAAATTCAACCTATTCTAGGAATTTAAAATGCAAAAGTGTAAGAAGAAATCTAGGTTGCCTCCTAGTAGCGCTTGTTTAACGTCACGAGCCTGACCCAAACCTGGTTGGCACTCGTCAGTAAGTGCACTTCCTTCCACCACCCATCAGTAGGTGTACCGTTCGAATATCCTTCAGTGGATACCAAAAATTTAGCATCCCTCAGTAGATGCTACCCAAAAATTGTTCAGAAAATTCAAAAAGTACATGTTCCACCCAAAATAAAACAAAAGACCGAAAAAGAAAATTGTTCATAAAAATACAAAATTTGATTTCCAACAAATTCAGCTCTTCTTCACGTTGGGATCTTCATCATCCCACCGGCTCACTTTTCTTCGGTCCACCTTCTTGATCACTTTTGAGTATGGTCTTTGAATCTCCACCATTCCTTTTTCCTTCAACTCCTTTATTATCCATGGCTTCTTCTTAAATCTCACTTTGCTCCCGGGTAGAAGTGGATCTTCTTTTGCTTTTGGGTGAATG
>NW_014541837.1:1926018-1927790 GCF_000741045.1 Vigna radiata var. radiata
GTAATTCTCCTCTCCTTCATCTTCACTGCTCATGGGTTCAAAGAATTCACCCATTAACGTCTTCTCTTCTTCCCTGTTCACAACATGGAATGGTTCAATATCTTCCTCCCAACCATCCTGACTGTCTGCGTCCCAACCACTCTGGCTTGTAATAGTCTTGCATTCCCTCTTAGGGTTAGACTCAATGCTAGCCCTAAATTGGTTTTTCTCTGTAATCTCTATCCTTGTTGCCAGCTGCCCGATCTGTGACTCCAGTGATTTAAAGTTGGTCTGATTGTTATTCACCTGATGCTCATATCTTTTGTAGAAGTCATCAAATTGATTACTCAAGGCCCTGACAGACTCTGTCAAATTACTCACTTTCTGCCATAGAGGTAACGGTTGTTGTTGCCGGAAGTTTCCCCCTTGTCCAGAAGAAGCATTTTGGCTTTGCCCAATACTTGGATGATTTTTCCAACCTTGGTTAGAGTTACCTTGGTTGAAATTTCCCTGTTTATACTGAAATTGGGCCCCCATATAATTCACGTCCTGCTACATCTCTTCTGTAAACGCACATTGACCATTAATATGGTCACCACCACATAAATCGCAAAGTTGTTGTGCCTGGGAAACATTTCTGAGCCCCCGAGGAAGTTCATAGACCACCTTTAGCAACTTGTCAAATTTCTGACTGAGGAGGTGATTTTGTGTTGCTGCTGCGTCTTCAGTAGGAAGATGTAAAAGTCCTTCTTTTTGCGTTCCCCTTTTACTCTGCGCCACTTCATTTAAAGCCATCTCTTCAATTAAGGTGTACGCCTCATCTTCTGTTTTACTGTTAATGCTGCCTCCAGCCGAGGCATCTATCATCATTTTGGTCTGAGCGCGCAAACCTCCAAGGAATGCAAGCAAGTATGAAGCTTTATCAAACCCATGAACTGGGGTTGCTCTTAATAATCCTTTGAATCTATCCCATGCTTTTCCCAATGATTCCTTCATCCCCTGTTTGAATGAAGAGATATCCAACTTCCCTTGATTGATCTTTGGAGGTGGAAAGAATTTAGTAATAAATTGTTGGACCACCGCTTCCCACGTCCTGAATGTTCCCTTCGGGAAAGAATTCAACCAGTCTTTTGTGTTTCCTCCAAGAGAGAAAGGAAACAAACTAAGTTTGACTCTGTCGTCCGTCACTCCAGTTATCTTCACCGTGTTGCAAATTTCACCAAAGACTGTCAAATGTTTGTAAGGATTTTCATTTGACAACCCATGGAATTGGTTGTTCTGGACTAACTGAATGAGTGTCAGACTCATCACCATGCTGGTTTTATTGTCTGCTGGAACTGCAATGCTGTTAAAATTCAAGGGACCAACTGTATTAGCTGCGTCCCCCAAAGTGCGTCTCGGAGGAGGTTGATATGCCATCTCCTTAAGATCTGGTTCAAAAGTCTCAGGTGAAGAATATGAAACAACTTCTGGAGAAAGAGATCTTTCACGTAAAGGATGTCTCTTCCTCCTCTCGTATGGTAGACCTTCTAGCAGAGGTTGTTGGTTTTTCCTGCTTCTAGTATGTATTATTTCCTGCATACACAAGAAACACACCCTAAAAGCACTTTTATAGAAAATAAAACAAAACGCAATAAAAGAAAAATAAAACAAAAATAATTACAATCAAGTCAAAGTCAATCAATTCACACTACTAGAAAAATAAACCTCGAGTCCCCTGCAACGGCGCCAAAAACTTGTTGACAAATTGGCAAGTGTACCAAATCGTACAAGTAATATAAATGGTAAGACCA
>NW_014541837.1:1928865-1930859 GCF_000741045.1 Vigna radiata var. radiata
ATGGTGAAACTAGATGAAAAATGGAAGAGCAAACCCTAGAAAAGATGAAAAAGAGCCTAAGCATCCAAGAGATCCTCTCTAGAGAGCAAAATTAGGTTTGGCCGTTCTCCCCTGTCAAAAGAATGATTCTGAATTCGCAATAGGGGTATATATAGGTGAGGAGCGCTTCAGAAAATGGGCCCAAGTCCAGCGAGCCACCGCCGGGCGGTTTAAGTGTGCCGCCCAGCGGTTTACCACAAATCGCCCTACTGCCCGGCAGCAATCGCCACCGCCGGACGGTTTGCCTCAGGTCCGCCTAGCGTCAATCGCCATGCCTTCTCCTCGCCCTGGACTGCCCGACGGTTTAAGTGTGCCGCCGGGCGGTGCATCGACTCTTCAAATCTTCATTTTTCTGCTCTTTTCTTGAGTCAACGACCTCCATTCTCTACTTTTCTCAAATTAGCTTCAAAACAATGCAAAACAAGCATAAAATCGCTAAAAACAGCTTTTGACTCTCTTCAGACTCATTTATTGAGTTTTGCTTGATTCTAAGCTTATTCCAAGTAGTAAAGGGTGTAATTTGGTCCAAATTGACATATGAAAATAGTTGTTTTTCAACCTTCATCAGATACACTCCTCTAGTGTAGATCAAATCAGAATAACTTTAGCCCACTTTTATTGAAAGAATCTTGATGCATCAGCAACCAATGAAGCCTTGATTCTCCAAGATCACTTCTTGAACACTCTTGTAATAAAAACTCAATGTAAATGTTAGTATTTGAAAATGATATCAATTGTTGTTTTGAAATAAGTCTAAAGACACATATATATAGGGTTTTTCAAATCCTGACGCATTATAATCGATTAAGGTTTTTATGTAATCTGTTAAGCTTTTTTTTTTTCTTTTCCAGTTTTAACAAATTATCTTAAGCATGTAATCGATTATATAAGCACAAAAGCCAATTATTGATTTAATATTCAGATAATAGATCAGGCTATTAAATGCCAAGGATTAGACAAAAAGTGAACTAATTTAACCGATTAAACAACTTATGTAATCGATTAATCCTATACTTAAGCAAATTGTCTATCCAATTTCCATTTTAAACAGATTACAACACTTATGAAACATATTATGGCATTGCTTTTTGTTTTAATCGATTAGACAAGTTATGTAATTGATTATTACATAGCATTTTGCCCCTATTAAGCATACAAGGTGATCAAGTGAAATCTAACATATTATATACAATGTTTAATCAATTGATTCAACTAGAAATGATATATTCAATCTGTTTAAAGCATGATTCATTTACCAATAATTTCTCCATATATCAAGCATAACCATAATAAAGATAAAGCAATTGTTATGCCATTTGTTGTGCAAAAAACCATAAAATCATTCTTTTGTTCATCATAAAACACCAAGATGTATAAGGTAGGTTTAACTCCCCCTATCAATAGCCATCAAACCCTCACACTCACCTTCCACCATCAAACTCTCACGACAAACACTCGCCTTTTGGTCATATTTAAATTTTGTTTGTTCTTTGATTGAGCATTTTTTAAATAAAAAAATGTAATTAATGTAAAATATTATGGTTTAAGGCTCACCTTTTCAATATTTCCTAACACCATAAAATAGAGAAAAAGTAGAGCACGACGATAAGGATGCGCAAATAGTGATGAACGACTCATAGAAGGCAACACCAGGACATGATGACGAAAGCAACCCCAAAGCAAGATGATGGCAACAACACTAGTGCAAAAACGTTGTTTAACGTCGGTTAATTTGGGCTTGTAACGTCACTTTAACATCCGACGTCTAAATGGGTGACGTCTATGGGACATCGCAATTCCTCAGAACCGACGTCCATATAAACGTCGGTTAACGATATCCACCGACGTCTCTATAGACGTCTGCTTATACTCACACCGACGTCTAATTACTCTATATAAACGTCCACCTATGATTAAATAGACGTCAACATGAATATATAAAGAGGTTTAAAATG
>NW_014541837.1:1931634-1934261 GCF_000741045.1 Vigna radiata var. radiata
CGTCGGTGCCCCTCAGAACTGACGTCTACATTGAAGAATTTTTGTCTTCCCGCCTTCCAGACAGGCCTTAGACGTCGGCGTTTGACTACGTGACGTCTAATTGCCTGGGGCATTAGGTGAACAACATTAATTGTAGCCCAATCGACATTGCTTTTTCACGGGATCCGACGTCTATTCGACGTCTAAAACTGAACTGGTTGACGTTTGATTTCCTATCAGTGACGTAGACGTCGGGGCCCATTATAGCCGACGTCTAAGCTCCTGGGAATTTGATGTTTAGCATTAATTGCAACCTAGTAGATGTTGGTCCCCTGAAACACCGACGTTATGGACTGTCTTATCACATACCTCAGGCAATTGGACGTCAGTTTGCGGCAGGTCCGACGTCTATGATGTCATAGACGTTGCCTGACATCGAAACTGACGTCTAGTTTTCCAATTTATTTACAATAATGCCACCGTTCAGTAGTAGACGTCAGATTTTCACGAAACAGACGTCTAAGGGGTGACGTTAAACAACGTTTTTGAACTAGTGCAGTATTAGGGTTTGAAAATGACAACACCACTAATGCATGACAATGACAAAAGCTAGACAGTGCGAGAGCAAGACGAGAGGAAAGAACTCTAAAGAGGAGTGAGAGTGGAAGTGAATGCTTCACGAAGTAGGGAAGAGAAGAAATTAAGGTATTATGTTGGTTATAGGATTCAACTAACATATTATTTGTTTTTAAAAATTAAAAATAAATATCATAAAGTTGTATTTTATTACAAAATTATCGCCGTATCAACTTTTTATGCTGGTTCTAGGTAAAACCAACATAGAAACTCTTTTACTTTAGTATAAAATTACCATCGCTCCAACTTTATGTGCTAGTTATAACTAAAACCGACATAGAAAGTTTTATACTTTATTACGAAACTACCACTACACCAACATTTTATGCCACTTATAGTGATAACCAGCATATAAAGTCTTATCTTATTTACATTTTGCCATTATGTAACTTATTATGTTTGGTAGATTATAAATAACTCGTCATAGAAGGCTATTATTGCACTAGTGAATCAATTTATAAATTATTCGATGTGTATTGCTAAACTCATCTAATTAATACATCAACAAATTTGTATAATAGTTTTTTTCTTTACCCATTTAATGTATTCTTGGACTTGTCTAATAATTTTTTTATACACATTTAATCAATGTAAGGAATTACTTCTCTAATTTTTTTGTTGTACTTGTTTAATTAGTGTATGGATAATCTTGTCTAATGTGTATTGTTAGATTTACATAATTTTTTTTCTATATTTATCTAATTAGTATATAGAAAAACTCGTATAATTTACATTGCTAGACCCCTTTAATGAATACATCGACATACTCATCTAATATGTATTGTTAGCCTTGTCTAATCAATATATGGGTACCCTTATATAAAGTGTGTTTCTAGACTCGTCTAATCAATATATATTTAGACTTTGTAATGTGTATTGCAAGACTTGCCTAATTAGTGAGTGGTCGTATCAAGTAATAATTAAACAGTAAGTCTGAGTATCGTTTCCCTAGAGACTCTTAGGCCTAAACGTTCGTATGATATCTTGATCTTTTAAGACTTGAGAGAACGAAAATTTTGATTTTAAATGCAAGACAGAAAATAAACATGCATGCAAAGATTGATCAATTAACAGTTAAACGATATGGATGAATGATGTTGTTGGGGTTATCAATTGCATAATCTACTCTCATATATTTATTATTCCTACAAAATTCGACTTCTTTATCAATGTTAATGTCACTTTCTAAATTCCCCTAATTCCAATATCTTGGTGAATAGAGCCTACTCTTAATTACTAGTTTACTATGTCTAATCTCCCTAGCCATTAATCATGCATTACATAATTCGGGCAGAAGCTTAAGGCAATCGGTCCTCCTATCCCTATGTCTAGGTAATATTGCTACCAAGAGAATTCCCTCATGTCTAGAACTACCCATACATATTCATATACATAGAATAAAAGATTATGCTATTGAATAATGTCTTAAACAAAGCATGCAAATATAAGGGAGGAAAAACTCTAACAACTGATATACGAAAACATATAAATAAAGCAAGAATTTCAATATATGAGAGTTTCAAATAGGATTACATCGTTTCCCCCAACAACAGAAGGGTTTAGTTCACCTAGTTTAATCAATGTATAGACATATTCATCTAGTTTTATGCCTAATATATACTGCTAGACTTGTTTAATCAGTGCATAGACATATTCATCTAGTTTTTCTTGCTAGATTTGTTTATTACTGTATTATAATTTAAAAATATTATAGTTTTGTAATTTTATAATTTTAGAATTTATAATTTTATCATTTTATGATTTTATAATTTTATGATTTTATGATTTTATTATTTTATGATTTTATAATTTTATCATTTTATCATTTTATAATTTTATCATTTTATAATTTTATCATTTTATCATTTTATAATTTTATAATTTTATAATTTTATAATTTTATAACTTTATAACTTTATAACTTTATAATTTTATAATTTTATAACTTTATAATTTTATAATTTTATAATTTTATAATTTTATAATTTTATAATTTTATAATTTTATAATTT
>NW_014541837.1:1938476-1945840 GCF_000741045.1 Vigna radiata var. radiata
TAATTTAGAGTTTAATAATTTTTTAATTTAAAAATTTTATGATTTTATAATTTTATCATTTTTTTAATTTTATAATATTTCAATTTTATAATTTTAACATTTTATGACTTCGTAAATTTATAATTTCATAATTTTTAGTTTTTTAAATTTATTATTTTATAATTTTATAAGTTTTTTTTATTTTATATTTTTATAATTTTATATTTTAACATTTTATAATTTTGTAATATTATAATTTTATTATTTTATAATTTTATTACTTTATTACTTTATAATTTTATAATTTTATTATTGTATAATTTTATGATTTTATAATGTTATAATTTTATATTTTTATAATTTTGCAATTTTGTAATTTTATAAGTTTATAAGATTAGAATTTATAAATTTGTAATTTAATAATTTGATAATTTTTAAATTTCTTATTTATGTAGTTTTTGAATTTTATGGGTTTTAATATTTTACTTTTATAACTGTATAGTTTTTTAAATTTAAATTTAGTAATTATATATATATATATATATATATATATTTTTTTTTTTTTTTCTTCCAATACTACCCGTCAAATTTTGTTTGTACTCTCAACAGTTTTTCTAACTACTCTGTCCTAAGATTAACCTCAATTTTCATAAGTTTCCTTAGACACGTGTTAAATACCTTTAAGCCATATACATGGAATGGTTGCCTATCATCTTGAAATTACTTCGTCTATTGCGCAAACTGCCATTATTTCACTTTTGTACTACTTGGAGGTTTACATATATCACATTTGTTTGATTACTATTTGGTATGGTTAAAGGTATGAAGAAAAACAATATCAACATTATTGAAAATATAATATAAAGATTGGAATTAAAACTAAACACACAAGCTCCTAGAATCTTGCCACTTGACACAAGTTTAACGAAATGGTTACATACGGATGTGAATGCTTGATTTTCTTAAACAAAAGATAAAAATACTTCATATAAATCAAGGAGAAAAGGAATGCTGAACACATCTCTCTATGAGAGAGATAAGTGTAAAGGACAATCAATTTTTGTTTTTCAAAAACTCAATATATGATTCAAAGATTATGGCCTTCCTGTTTGATATCATGAAAAGTTATTAGATTTAATTTATTTTCTGTTTATATACATATATTTATGTTTATATATTTATATTTTATTTTTTATATTTATATTTCGTTTTTAAATTACTTTAAACAATTATATATATATATATATATATATATATATATATATATATATATATATATATATATATATATATATATATATATATATATATATCAATTTTTGTACTATTTTTTTATTATTAAATAAGATACACAATTTTTATCTTTTTTTTTTTTTTATCATGTTCTTCCGTAACTAATTCTGTTATTCCTACAATTTATTTAAATTTTATTTTAATAATTTATAAAAATATATTTCTTTTAAATATTTGTGGATATTTGTGGGATTTAAAATACCCATAGATATTTTTTAAGCAGGTATCCGTACAGGTACTGGAATTTTTTTTGTCGGGTCGAGTTGCGGGTAAGCACTACCCATGCCCAACCTGACCCGTTGCCATCCCTAGACACAACATCAATTATCTTGTGTTGAAACACCTCAACAAAATGAAAACATCAACACATTCTCAATGTTGCTAGATCTTTAATGTTTCAATCCCATTTGCCCATAATCTTTTGGTGTTTTGTTATTCGTTATGCTGTACAACTCATTAATATTTTACCTTCCAAAGTTTTGGCATATTTCTCTCCATCTCAGTTGTTATACAATGTTAAACCTAACATTACTTACTTACGAGTTTTTGGTTCACTTTGCTATGCTTCAACTCTTCAAGTTCATAGAACAAAATTTCAGCCTCGTGCAAGAAAATATGTTTTATTTGGTTTTAGAAAAGGAGTGAAAGGCTACCTTTTGTTAGATTTCAACTCAAGGGAAATTTTTCTATCAAGGAATGTAGTATTTTATGAAACCATATTTCCTTTTCTTACTAGTGACAAACACTCACCTAGTGATACACAAAATTCAAATTCCTTGGATTTTTTCACCAAAATCATTTCCTCTTCATCACCTCTTTTCTCAGAAGCTATTGATCAACCTTCTTTACCACCTACATCTCCTTCTTCTATTGTTTCAGACCCTATTATTTCTTCTCAACCTGATTTTGTTGAACCTGCCACTACTACTCCTCAAAGGAAATCAACCAGGCCAAAACATAAAACATCTTATCTACAGGACTATCATTGCAACATGTTATCTACTTCTTCCGCCACTCAGTCATCCACAGGTACCTTATATCCTATTTCTTCATATCTCTCATATGATGCATTATCATCTCTTCATAAATCATATGTCCTTAATCTTTCCCAAGTTAGTGAACCTAAAACCTATAACCAAGCCATCACACATGATTGTTGGAGAAATGCCATGGATCAAGAAATTGCATCTTTAGAAAATACCAAAACTTGGGTTTTGACTGATCTACCTTATGGAAAGCAACCTATCAAATGTAAATGGGTATAAAAATAAAAGAGGTTACACACAACAACAAGGCTTAGATTACTTTGAGACTTTTTCACTTGTTGTCAAACTCACAACAGTAAGATTGGTTCTGGATTTAGCAGTTTCCAAACATTGGTATTTACATTAACTAGATGTAAATAATGCTTTTTTACATGGGGATCTAGATGAAGTGGTATACATGTCTCTTCCTCTTGGCTACAAAACAGAAAAACCAAGGCAAGTTTGCAAGTTGTTCAAGTCTTTATATGGACTTAAGCAGACCTCTAGACAATGGAATTACAAGTTGACAACTACTTTACTTTCTTTGGGCTACATACAATCAAAATCAGATTATTCACTTTTTGTCAAAAGTGATTCTGCTCATCTCACCATCTTACTTGTTTATGTAAATGATATAGTTTTGGCAGGTGATGACATCTAGGAAATCCAAACTATGAAGGCTCTATTGAATGCAAAATTCAAAATTAAAGACCTAGGCCAACTCAAGTATTTTCTAGGCTTAGAAATTACAAGATCTCAATAGGACATTAATTTGTCACAAAGGAAGTATGCTCTAGAGTTACTAGAAGATGAAGGATTATTGGGATGTCAACCTATTTCTACTCCCATACAGCCAAGCACAAAATTCTCCAAGACAGAAGGGAAACCCTATTCAGATGTGCAAGCCTATAGAAGACTTCTTGGCAGGTTATTATATTTAACCAATACAAGACCAAATTTATGTTTTGCTTTTAGTACTCTCAGTCAATTTTTTTCCAATCCTTTGGAAGATCACTATGCAACAACAATAAGGATCTTAAGATATATCAAGAATAATCCAGGACAAGGATTATTCTTTCCCTCCAACATAGAACATACTCTCATGGCTTTTAGTGATTCTGATTGGGCTGCTTGCCTTGACACTAAACGGTCTGTAACTGGTTTTAATATGTTCCATGGAGCATCCTTAATCAGCTGGAAATCCAAGAAGCAAAGTACTATATCTAGATCATTACCAAAGCAGAATATAGAGCCTTGGCTTTCACAAGATGTAAAACTCAATGGCTTTTGTATTTGCTCCATGATTTGAAATAACCTCTACCACAAACAATTCCTCTGGTTTGTGATAATCAATCTGCTATACAAATTGCACAGAATCCAGCCATGCATAAGAGGACAAAGCATATTGAAATTGGTTGTCATCTCATAAAGGATAAAGTTCAAGCTGGTTGTTAAGGGTTCAACAAGTGTACTGAATCGTATTAAGTAATAATAACATGGTAAGTCCAAGTATCGTTTCCCTAAAGACTCTTAGGCCTAAACATTCATGTGATATCTTGATTTATTAAGACTTTAGAGAACAAAAATTAGGGTTTTAAATGCAAAACAGAAAATAAACATGCATGCAGAGATTGATCAATTGACAGTTGAACTATATGGATGAATGATGTTGTTGAGGTTTTTGATTACATCCTAATCCAGTCTCATATATTTACACATTCTACTTAATTCTCCTTTTTTTTTATCAATGTTAATGCTACTTTCTAAATTCCCCTAATTCCAATATCTTGGTGAATAGAGCCTACTCCTAATTAATAGTTTACTATGTCTAGTCTCCTTAGCAATTAATCATGCATTACATAATTCGCACAGAAGCTTAAGGCAATTGGTCCTCCTATCCCTATGTCTAGGTAATATTGCTACCAAGAGAATTCCCTCATGTGTAGACCTACCCATACGTGTCCCAACTTTCTCTTTTCTTCACATTGAGCTTTTCCTTTTATGTTATCTTTTCTATCTTTTCTATCTTTTTCATGCTTTTCATTCAACACATTAGCTCAATGCCTAACTTTTCTTCTTCAACTTTCCCACAACCCCAAACTTGAACCTTTATCAATACCATACAATAATTCTCAACTTAACTCAAGGTAAAGATTTTCAAAAAGGTTTTTCACATCCTGTTTAAGGCTTAGGTTCAAAAAGGGTAGAACATATGATGTTCTTTTTCATGTGGGACAATTTTTTTTTTCCTTTGGCTAAGAAAGGGCTTATTCAAGAACGACTTTGATCATATGACACATACATGCAATTCAATCAATCACAGAAAGTTAGGCAAAATCATTCATGCTTTCAAGTAGATAGCAAATATATCAATAAGAACTCTAGAGCTCAAAACCTTACTCATAAGATCAATAACTATTCCAAACATCTTAGAAAAATACCCTCCTTAGCATCATAATCACAATCACAAAGACATCATGCATTTGTTCACATACCTAGTGAACACTACACCTATATAGCTAGTGTTCCAAATTATCTAACATTGGAGGGTTAATAAATTTCTTGCAAATGACATTAAAAACATACTCAAACATGTGAGAATACCTTTAACAGAAGCATGTAATATGGTCTGAATAACTACTGGTAAAAGTTGTTGCATCAAGACATAATAATTGTGTGACTTTAAACAAACTAACTTTAAATCTTGTATAGAAACAAGAACACTAATATTTGGAGAATAAACTTGTGGAACCTTCACATTACTTAAACACTTATAAAAACTTTGTTTTTCTTTTTTTAGAAAGTGTGTGACAAATAGGGGTAGGTAAATGCATCTTCCAATCGATTATGGATGTAACTCAGAATGGATAACCATGTCAGCCAAATATTGTCGTGCTTTTACTCCATCTTTGGTTTTTCTTTTTATGTTTAGTAACGTCTTGATGACATTGTAACATACATTTTTCCCAATGTGCATCACGTCTATACAATGTCGTACATTAAGTTTAAACCAATATGGAAGATTAAATAATATTGATCGTTTCTTCCAAATGTTTTTCTTAATGGTCTTCTTTTGATGTTTTCGGAACACAGTGTCTATGTTTATCACCTCCTTGTAGACTTTTTCACCATTGCAGGGTCTCGACACACCTTCCTCCCTAGGACTTTCATTAAATGCTTTTTTTCAATCTACATAGGTGATTTCGAGAAAAGAATTTTTTATGTCTTGTATACACAATTTTCTAACCATGCTTTAATTGAATATAACTAGTGTTTTCTTCATACATGGGACATGCAAAATGACCTTTAACATTGTAACCACTCAAGTTTATATATGTCGAAAAATCATTTATAGTGAAAAATAACATTTCATACAAACAAAAAGTTTCTTCATAATATGAATTGAAGACCTCAAAGCCTTCTTTCCACAATATTATCAAATAATCTATTAACGATTTTAGGTACACATCAATTCAGTTCTAGGTTGTCTAGAACTTGATATCATCATAGACAACATCATATATTTTCTCTTCATGGACAACAAAGGAGATAGATTATAAACAATCAACAAAACTCGCCATGAACTATGTTTGCTACTTAAGTTTCCATAAGGATTCATATCATCTGTATCAAGTCCAAGTCTTAAATTTCTTGGCTCTACACTAAATTCTAGAAATGTTTCATTAATCTTCTTCCATTATGAGGAATCAATTGGGTGAAGAAGATGACTATTACGCTTTCTTTCATCAATGTGCCACTTCAAGCTTTTCACATATTGTTTAATGGAAAAATAACAGTTTCAACCTATGTATTATATGAAAGTACTACACCATCTTGGCAGGTGGACCATCTTTGTCTTCATTACCATTATTTCCATCAACTTTTTTAAACCATGATAAACCACATGCATATATCTTTTGGTATTTCAAACTCATTGGACATGGAATTTTATTCACCTTATAATCGTGGATAGGTAACATGTTATTTTCTAAAAGCATCTCTTTTAGCAATTCCAAAAACTTTGTGAAACTCTTACTGATTCATTTATTTCTTGCTTTTAAACTAAACAAATTGAAAGTTGCAACAGACGTGTAATGTTTGAGCATCCTAGATACAACTTTTTCTCTGAATCGTTTTAAGAGGATCATATAAATGAGCTCTTCCAAAATTATCTTCACCAACATCACGAACCATGTCCTCTAAATGATCACTTGACCATTCTTTCACATAATGTGTTCCAAGAGATGTTGTAGGCTTCTATAGTTCTTCTCCATGCCAAGTCCAAACTGTATAAGTCCTCATTATAACAAAGATGAAAAGATGATCATAACATATTTCCCAAGTCTTGATGACATTCATTCATCCAGCTTCGATCTATACCATGTTCATAACAAACTTCATCAATCTTAAATTTTTATTTCTTAAAAGTTTAGGTCCCTACCCATTCAGTATAAAATATTTTTCATAAAATCTAACACGTATACAAATAAGTTTAACATGATAAATTTGATAAAACTTTGGTAGCATTTTCCATTGGTATCTGAAATACACAAAATAAAAAGTTATCACTCATGACCACAATCAAGTATGCATTTAGAGAAGAACAAAAATATCAACCCAAATTTTATCAAATTTATCCATAAACTCCATTATAAACGTTATACCAAATTATGAATTTTTTTTTTCAAAATGTTCGACCGGACGATTCAACATTTAATAAAAACGATTAAAAGTATAATCATTTGTGTTAAATCTCATATGAGAACTAGGTTTCACCCACTATTTAATTAAAATTCAAAAAATAAACTACATAAAATATAACCAATTCCACAAGAAACAAGTTTCTCGAGGGTAATATATATCAAAAAACCAAAGTTCAACAATCAATTTATGAAAAAAGTCTAACATGATAAAAAACCAAAAACAAAACTAACCTTGAAGGTGGGTTTGCCATTGGAATAAAGTGTCGCCGTATGCTTCAAAGGGGACCTATTGATGAGTCAATATTTTATTGATTTCACTTAGTTTATTGTGCTAGAATTAATCAGGGAATTGTGCTTAATTGTC
>NW_014541837.1:1947180-1948848 GCF_000741045.1 Vigna radiata var. radiata
GTTGAATTGTTTTTTTTTATCTCTTTAATTTAGTGTAGCATTTTTAATAATTTTAATTGTGCTAGATAATTGTTTGTTGCAATGTTGGGTTTAGCGTTTTTTTTACTTTAATGTTGTCTAGTATTTTTGGTAGTGATAATTTAGACGTAATTTTAGCTTTAGTATCCGACCGTTTCTATCTTGTTAGTTAGGTGTTATTTGCGCGTTTTAATTTAGTCTAATTGCATTCGCAGAAAAACTTTTCAAACCCCCCCCACTTTGTGTTAGACCTGATTCTGAACCGCAGTTGGTCCTTGAGAGACGACCTAGGAGTCACTTCCTAGTCTATACTGCATTTTTCTTTATGCACACTAAATTTTATATGGGCCGCAACACCCATCAAAATTTTGGCGCCGTTGCCGGGGACCAACGGTTCGGGTTTAGGTCTTTGTTGTGTTAGAGTATGTTGTGTTTTGTCTCGTGTTGTGAGTGTGATGTTCTGTTTTGTGTGTTCGTCATTGTTTTTTGCATTTAGGTAACTTTAGTTGCATATTTTCATTGCATTCTTCTTTTCCCCCTTCTTTCTACATGTCTGCCTATTTTGATTTTGTGGATACTGCTTATTCTGCCTGTGTCTATGATTATGATTCTCCTTCCGGATCTAACTCTTCTGCTGACTTTTATGTTGAGAACAATATGACTCATCCTCCCATTCTTGAGAGTGCTCCTATGGAGCCAGCTTCACTTAACGAGGATGATGTTCATTGCGTTCCTCCCCCTGGACTGGTACACTTGCTGCCTAAGTTTCATGGTTTTGCAGGTGAATGCCCACACAGACACTTGGAGGAGTTCTACACCATTTGCTCTTCAAAGAAATCTCCTTATGTCCCTGATGATCACATGTTTTTAAGGGCATTCCGACACTCATTACAAGAAGCAGCAAGGGATTGGCTTTATGGTCTTCCTCCAGGATCCATCACTTCTTGGGAAGATCTTGAGCATATGTTCTTGGATGAATTCTTCCCTGCTCAGTATGGTTACAACAACGATCCTGGATGGAATGACCCTAGCTTGGGATGGTATGATGCTCCACAACAATACCAGCCATTCCAGAATTCTTGTATGCCTTCTCCACCTATTCAGGAACCACAACAGCCGCAATTTCATGAGCCTGCCCAAGCAACTCCTCATCCTCCCAATACTTTTGAGCCTACATTGAAGGAGTTATTGGAGCAGATGACTATTCAGAACATTCAGTTTCGGCGGGAGAACATGGAGTTTCAGCAGGAGACCAGAGCTTCCATTCAGAGTTTGACTAATCAGATGGGGCAGATGGCCACTCAGCTCACTGAGGAACAATCTTATGTTTTAGAGGAATCATCATTCCAGACTGTTCAGCTTCCAGATGATGTTGATGCCATCCACATAGGAGATGGAGAGCAGAGTCAGGAGTCTACTATTGCGCCACCTACTTTCTCATTCTCCTATGCCCCTACTCTTACACCTGAGGAGACTAATGAAGAATTGGAGGACCGTGCAAATATGAGCAACACTATTGTGATAGGTAGACCAGCTTCACCTTCCACCACTCAACCAATTTTCAGGGAAGTGGAGGTAGACATACCTATTATTGATTCTGTTGTTGATGATTATGTTGTTGATAGGTATGTTGATGTTGATGATATTGAT
>NW_014541837.1:1950903-1952798 GCF_000741045.1 Vigna radiata var. radiata
TCTCTGCATGATGAGAAACAACTTTTGTCATCTTGTCTGAATGTTTATTCTCCATGCACTGAACATGAATCTAATTTTGTTGTTGATATTTGGGTGTTATACCCTTGCATGTTATTTCTGTGGAGCCACAATGTACTAACCATGTTGCAGGAGGTACACATGCATTTGATCAACACACACCCACAATGGAGAACAAGGGTGCTAACGTTCACAAAAGCTTCAACACCAGTTGGCACCAGCTGAACCTGCTCATCAACAATCACTGATTCTTAGATCCAGCTATGGAGGACATCTCCCTGCTTGATCAAATTTGGAGACTGAAGCATTTCCTCCTCAAGACTTCCTTGCTGACTCCAGTGGTGAAGAATATCTCCCTGAAAGTCCAAAATTGGCAACTGCCACCATGATTAGGGGAGTTTCCTTTTTCCTTCTCCTCCCTTTCCCTACTTTTATTACACTTGTCCATGATCTGTTCTGATTTCTGATCTGATGATTGTGACACATTGAGGACACTGTGTAGTTTAAGTGTTGTCTATTGGGGGAGACTCTGATTTTTCTTTGTTAGTTTATGTTTTCTGCGTTAATTTTTTTTTTCTAGGTAGTTGTTGTTTTGTTTTGTGTATAGTTTTGTATGTTTCTCTTGATTTATGGACTTTGTTTAGGTTGTAGGTTTGTCTTTCACTTCATTGATACTCTGATTTGTTGGAAATCCTTGCATTTCTTTGCTTACTGAAAGATGATTATGATGCTTGAGAGGTTGGATTGATTGTGACAAAATTACCTTGTGCGAGATTAGAGCCATTTGATGATCTTTCTTGTGTGTGATATGTCTCTTGATTGCTTGCACATATGCTTTGGCTTGACTCTTTTTGATGATTCTTGATTGATATGCATGTTTGAAAGTGATAAAGGCAGTTTCNTTGTTGAGCCTCTCTATCCAAATGAGCCTACCCTGTTTTTATCCTTTGATAACNCCTTTTGAGTCTATGCTTTCCCCATTTCTTTGTTTTGAAGCTCATACACTAGCCCTAACTGAAAAACCATGTTTACCTTAACCTTAGGGAATTTTGGAGCTTTGGAATTGTTTTGGGAATAAGTGTGGTCTTTCGGGAGATTAAGATGAATTGGCTAGTTGGTTCCTCTTCTTGTTTTGTTTTGTAAATATGTTTTGTATCTTGTCTCTTAAAGTTGTGTTCTGAGAAGAGAGAAAAGAAAAGAGACAAGATGAAAAAAAAAAAAATACAGAAAAATGAGAAAAATTAAAAAAAATTGTGTGAATAATGGAGTCAAGAAGAGGATTGAATTAGAGGGTTTTGGGTGTGATTTGACTGTGTTTTCACTTGTTCCCCATTGCTCCTCTATTCCTTTTGGTTTATAGTTTCTCATCCATATTATATCCTCCCTTTTCCTTGACCCCATTGCATCCATAAAAGACCTTTTGATTTGAACATGCATATGTTTTGAGTGTTAATATTAGAGACTTGTCAAGACTGTTGTTGCTTGCTTTCTTGAGTGCATTGAGTTGACACTATTTACCCTAGACACTTGAGAGAAACACTGATAGTGCATCTGTGAGGTTCTGTTGCTTTTGATTCATCTCTTGAACTAATTGATTATTTTGCCATGTCTTGAATTGCTTGGATAATTTCTCTGAGAATCTGTTTTCTCTGATTCAGTGTTGGATATTGTCTACTTCTTATCTCTGTCCAGATTTCTTGATAATTGTGTAATTATGATTCTTTGGGGCTGCAGCGTTTTAGATGGGAGGCACACGGTGAAGTAGAAATGTAGAATTCTAGAGGGTTTCTTCCTTTTGTTTATGCTGGAACGTAGAAGTAGAATTAATTTCATTTTTCTTTAGTTAAGAGATATATTCAACTTTGTTTTAAATCCCA
>NW_014541837.1:1953228-1961850 GCF_000741045.1 Vigna radiata var. radiata
AATTGCTGCAGCATTCTCTTGAATCATGGTTACTTTCTTTTTTATTTTAGTTTTAATTTCACTTTGAAAAATGAAAAGTAAAATTAGGTGAGAGTTTATGGTGATGGGACATTTGGTAGAGTAGCATGTCATTTCTTTTGTTTAATGGGAATTGGAAAGCACATTCTTGTTTTATTTTATTTAGTAAAAGCAAACATCCCTCACGGTGATTGATAGTTTCTTTTTTATTAAGGTGCATTCATTTGCTTATTTTAAATGGAGAGAAAAATTGTGCGGTTTCCATTGCAGCAGCTCACGAGATTCAATTTCAATTGGAAGCACATTTTCTTTAATATTCATTGAATGAAAAAGTTGGTGCAGTGTGGTCACATGGAGAAGGTTTTGTCATTTGTTTTCTTAGGAGAAAGAATACAATGGTCACGTGATTGGGTGTTAGATAAATTATTGTCTTCTTATTTTCTTTTGTTTTATATTATTTTATATAGTATGTTGAATTGTTTTTTTTTATCTCTTTAATTTAGTGTAGCATTTTTAATAATTTTAATTGTGCTAGATAATTGTTTGTTGCAATGTTGGGTTTAGCATTTTTTTTACTTTAATGTTGTCTAGTATTTTTGGTAGTGATAATTTAGTCGTAATGTTAGCTTTAGTATCTGACCGTTTCTATCTCTTTAGTTAGGTGTTATTTGCGCGTTTTAATTTAGTCTAATTGCATTCGCAGAAAAACTTTTCAAACCCCCCCCCCCCACTTTGTGTTAGACCTGATTCTGAACCGCAGTTGGTGCTTGAGAGACGACCTAGGAGTCACTTCCTAGTCTATACTGCATTTCTTTATGCACACTAAATTTTGTATGGGCCGCGACACCCATCACCTATGCACGAAACCAATAGGTCAAAACGAAAAAAAGTCATACCGAAAGTAGTTAACCAACATTCATTTATGTAAAGAGAGAGAAACATTACCTTTGGGGTGACCAAAATCTTCGTCGGAGTAGGGTTCCAGCAGAGAAGAAGTGTTCACGCAAAAGAAAGTGAAGGAAATAGGCCTCTGTACATAGTTAAAGACTATATGACGTCATATCCCCTCGAGGCTAATGTCATATGCTCGTTAAATGTCGCACCCCCAAATGGTCGATGTCTAATTGGTCAAATCCTTTATTCACCAACTTCTTATTGATCACCAAATCCTTATAGAAATTCAAATTCATGCCCCTTTTTCAATTAAGTTGATCACCATGAGACGTCAAATCCTTTATTCACCAACTTCTTATTGGTCTGATACATAGTACATATCTTTTCACTTTTGATTTTTAATGAGTCAACGCAACTAGACATTGGTATTTGTACTAGAAGACGTCTCAGAGTCAACATATGACGTCGACCATTTCGACCGCCGACGTCAAATATCTATACGATGTCGGCCAATTAAAGATCCTACGCTTAGTATGTGGGTTTATTTACAAAAATGTAGTTGGTCATTGTTAACGGTTGCTTGTTGGTTGTCTGACGTTGAAGGAGAGACATTGAAGGCCATTGTCGCACTTGACTATTAAGTTTGATGATATTGTAATAGTATAGAGTTGAGTTTCAACTACTTCATTTTCACTACAAGAAATGCGCTGTTTACCGAAGGATTATTATCGAAGACCTTTTGGCCGTCGGTAAAAAACATTTACCGAAGGATTATCCCGACGGTCATGTAGGATGGTGTTTACCGAAGGTTTTTGCCCTTCGGTATTGGGCAGCGAATTTACCGAAGGCTTTTGCCTGTCGGTATAAACATTCACTTAATGAAATCAGAATTTGGGATTTCCCTCTTCCATTTTCCCAAATACTCTACTTGCGAAAGCTTCCCCCAAACTTCCCCCCGATTTCCATTCTCCCTCTCCCTAATCTCTGTTTCCCTCTCTCGTTCACAATCCGCCCAATTTCTGACTTTCTCGAGCTCCTCTTTCTTTACGACGGTGGTTTAGCTGCGTCAGTAGGTGTTGTCGCTGCAACAGGGGTTGGTGTCGCGGGGTGGGTAGAGCTTGTAGTTGCCAAGGAAGGCTAATCGAGGATCTGCGTGACGAATTGACTTTCACTGCAAGAGAAGGGCTTCGCGAGAGAGGGTATCGGTGGTGAAGCGCACTCTACTGCAAAGGTGTGGTGTTAGGAGGTTGTCTTCATCTAGGAGGCTGTAGTGTGTAGGTAAGCTCTTTGTCTCTGAACGAAGTGAGCATTGGTGTAGAATTATGGTTAAATGTTGAATAAAAATGTGGTTGCATTAGTAAAAGAATGAGATTGTATTATTGGAGTGCTTTGAGTTTATCTTTGGGAATTACATTGCTTGTATTACTCATCCTTGTCTGGGAATGATTGCTAAAGGGTATGAAGCTTTTAAATGTATCAAAGTCATGGTCCTTTGATTCAATTTTGTTCAAGTATTAGAATGAGTGTTGTTATTGTCAAACAGGTCATGATATCATGGTGGATTTACATTGTATTTACCTCGCCTCTTATAGAGAGGTCATTTTAGTTTACATTTATTTACTTGTGTTTACTTTTTTGTTTTTAGATAGTCAAAGTATTAGAATGAATGTTGTTATTGTGAAACAGGTCATGATATCATGGTAGATTTACATTGTATTTATCTCGCCTCTTACAGAGAGGTAATTTTAGTTTACATTTATTTACTTGTGTTTACTTTTTTGTTTTTAGATAGTCAATTAGTCTTCACCGACAAACCTGTGATATGTATACATTGTTTGTAGATTGATACTTAATTGATTATTGTACATCATGTTGTTCTAGATTCTTGGGTTTAACACTATTTTTCACTAATGTTTTTGTCCCTTTTTTTTTTTCGTGGTTGATTGTGAATGCGCAAATTGAGGTAATTTCAATCTTTGATAAATAATTATTGCGCTTTGTCATTTTCTTTTCCATTTTGTATGTTTTTGTATACATACATTATATTCTTTGAATACATAATGACATTAGCATCTCATGTTCTTTGAATACATAATGACATTTCCGATTTACCTTTTGGAAATTTGAAGACATGTAGAAAAAGAGGGGTCCCTCTTAATGGCTGATAACTTGATTATGAATTACTTACATGAGTTTAATTCAATTATCTGTTTCTCTCGTTTCTTGAATCATTAATCCTTTATGTTTATAGGTTGTTCAATTCAATTTGTGGCCTATCTTAGAATACTTTTATTTTTTCTTGTTATAAACATTGAAATGTAAAATTTTGGACATTGGAAACTACTAAACCTAGTCTTGTTAGAATTTGAGCTTCTTTTTCAAAATTTATTGAGCAATCCCTACAACAAGTTAGATTATTTTGAACTCTTTTTGCTACATCTTCAAAAGGAACATCCTTAAAAAATATCTTGCTTATTCTGACCTCATAAAGTATATTTGAGCATTTCATTGTTAGGAAACAGGTTGACTTCGTTTTACACCAAGAGGGGGGGTGAATTGGTGTTAGTTCAAATTTAAAATCTTTTCGCAATCTTGGTATGAAATTCAAAGCTTTTGATCTTTCCTTGAAATACAAGTTATTGAAAAATGTAATGCAACGGAAAAACGTAGTTGACTGCTAAACAGGTATAGTCGACTGAATTTAAAGAGTGCAGGGATAGAGAAAATCAAACACTGATTTTTATACTGGTTTGGCCAACAATGCCTCCATCCAGTGTCCTTCCAACCTAGAAGCAAATGCACTATATTGGTTGCAGTTTTTACAACAAGGAATTTATAGAAGCACCCCGCAAAAATATAAATCTCCTCTCTAACCCAAAACCAAATATAGCTGCACACAAAAACCAGAATTGCAGCAAGAATCCCCTCTCTTGAAATCTGCACCCACGTTAAACAATCCCTAACGTGTCACCACCACTCTTCACAGGATGCCAAGCCTATCACACCACGCTTCACAGGTTGCCAAGCCTATCATAGCACATTTCACAGGTTGCCAAGCCTACAGTCAAATGCAGCAGTCTTCACAGGATGCCAAGCCTTCAAGATCAAACCAGAAGCACCTTCTTTGTGCAGATGTTGATCCAACAGTAAGCGCAAATGACTCCTCAATCTGAATCTCTCTCAAGAAAGAAAGATCACCACCGTCTTGTTGGAGAATTCTTAGAGCTTCTGAAACTGAGAGCTTTCTCTAAAACAGGACAATGAAAATTTTAGATTACAAAAGTCTTAGAACAATTCGTGTTCTGTTTCTATTTATAGTTTTCCTGTCAGCCTCAGTCGAATAGCCTACTAATACAGTCGACTGTATTAAATCAGTTATAACAGACAGTCAACACACAGGCTCCTCACTCAACAAAATTAATGCACATTTATGATAGTTGACCCAGTTAGTTAATCCTAACTAACTTTTGAAAATATAGTCGTTGGAGCAAGTAGGCAAAACATAATTCCAAATAAAACAGTAATACAGTCGAATAAGTGATTAACACTATCGACTGACTCATGAAAAAACACTTTGAAATTCTTTTCATCTCAAAATCTCATCAAGTACACGCGCACAAAATCTGTACAAAGATTTTAGCTTAGTCGACTCCATTACCAGTGTAGTTGACTGAACTGGACCTTTGTCACAACAAATATAAGTTCATAAAAATACTTGTGAGCTTTTCTTCAGAAATGTAAAAAAGTAATCAAAATCATTTTAACACATATTTCAATACAAGCATGTTCCAAACATAAAACACATAGTCAATCATAGGAACATCCATGCAAAATAACAAAACATGTTCAATAAAGATATTGTTCAAAATAATATAGCACACCAACTGAACATGTAGCACTGAAACATGTGTACAGTTATTAAGCAGTATGTTGTCATCATAAAAAAACCAGTTTGATATAGAGTTTGTTTTGTCAACAATCTCAACAATCTCCCCCTTTTTTGATGATGCACAACGATGATTAATAATTCAACCATGTTTGCACAGTTCCACAAATAACAGTGTAATAACAATTATCAAAATCAGTAAGATCATTCATTTACTCTGCAAATACAACACAAATATCATCAAGCAGATAAAGTATGATATAACAAATCTCCCCATATAGACTTGCAAACATACACTCATTAAAACTCTCCCTCTTTGTGCATTAACAAAAAAGAGAATGCTTGCCATTTATGCAGAATTTAAATTAGGCAAGCATCAAACAAATATTCAGCTTCAAAACAGTAATGATGCTCTCTCAATCACAATTTCATCACAAAAACAAATGTAATCTCCCCCTGAAATGTAGGTGTGTGTGATGAAACATTGTGTAAAGAAGTGATACTGCCCCTGTCATTATGCATGAGTTTCAAAAACACTTTGATGCACAATGTAGAATATCACAAATTTATCTCCAGTTTAAGCACAAATTTGTATCATTGGTACACAATTCAAGCACATACACATATGCAATGACACAAATATCAACAATCTCAAAATATTATCTCAATGAAGATATGAAATCAGATAAGGAACAGAGATAAAATTAGATTATAAATTATTTAAGCAGTTGATAAGGATAGAAATAAATTCCAGTCTTGGAATTTTTAACCCAGTTTAGACGCAGTCAAATGCGTTAAATCATTAATCGAATGCATTCTTTCCCAAATGTTGAATTCCAATTGTATATGTCCAAAGCAATGTCCTTCCTGCAAAACCTTTCAAAAACCTTTTCCAAATCAAGTATAGTGGTTATTCAAGAATAATATTTCATCATATCTGAAGTCAATGTAAAAGAATGCATGACAATTATAGCACAATTGACTTCATTCATAACACAGTCGAATCAATCAAACAGAGTATCAAATTTTATTTGACAGTTTAAGTGAATGGTTAAGTATATGGATTGATTCAAACTTCTAATATTATTTCCTTGAATAGAAAATATATTACATCGATAGAACATAACAAGGAAATACAAAAGCAAAACATTAAAAGCATCAAAAGAATGACTTTATATGCCATTTTTCAAAATGAAAAAGACCTAGTCTAGGACACAACATAATTTTGTCAAGACACAATTCTATTCTGATATTTCTTTTGACTGAGATTAGAAAGATTAGTTAGACACATGTTGAACTTGTTTTGCCATTTCATCATATGATTCATGCGTTTGTTGAATTGCTTCCAATGCTATACTCCATTTCTTCACCCATAAATTTCCTTCCATTAATTGTTTTCACAATTCCTAATGAGACAGCTGAGACACGATCAAATGTGTTTACTGACCCCCACATGCACTTGTGCTCATCTGAGACATCTACATCTTGAATTACCAATATTTTGCTTATTAACACTGCATATGAAAGATATCGTGAGTAGGGTGAGGCAGCTTGTATCATATGATTCTTCATAACTTCTGACCAGTTGACAGTAATATCATTTTTGATTGCGTGAAGTAAGAAAATATCTTCACTTGTCAGTTCTAGCTCTTCCTGGCAGAATGATTTTAGCAAGAAGTACAACCAATACTTTTTCTTCCTTCCTAAGACCCTCATGAGCATAAAAATGTTTAGTTGAGTACCTTCTAGGAAATCTCAGCCAACCCTTATATGCTTTGCTCTTGTTGAATGGAACAGTAGCTTGAGCCGAGGGTGAAAATGATGATATACCTTCAGAAGGTAGATTTACAGACATGTTCCACAGAAAATCATCTATTTCAATATTGACTCCCTTTACCTTTGAACAAATCTTGTCATCAATCACTTTCAGGTTGTGGTAAAATACTTTCACCAGATCAGGGTACCACCATCCCTTCATTTGTACAAGCAGTGGAAGTCCTTGTCGATCAATCCAATCAGGAAACATAAATCCTTCCTTTTCAAACAGATTCAGTTTAATGTTCAAAGGAGAGACAATAAACTTGATAGATGCACAAAGAATTTCATTGTTGATGTCTTCATCACTAATCCATCTAGTTGGATTTGCCATTCTGGATTCAAGATCATTGATTTGAGAGTGTCTTGGGATGATGCGACTAAAGGAAGCCATTCAAGAGTCTATGATCTTTTCTTACTCAGCCAATGAAACATAAAGAAGATGTTGTCGTTTTTCACTAAATGTTTTTAATTAAACTTTAAAAATCCTAGATCAGACTAAGACTCTTCCTAATCAGATTACCCAGTTGATTGAATTAATACTGGAGTCGACTGTGACTTGAAAAAAATCCTTTTCATGCAAATTCAATCAATCAAGCAATTAAGCACACAATGCAAACAATCATACAACAAAAAAAATCAATATATGCATGATGCAACAGTCAAATACAGTTTTACCACTTGTAGACCCTCAAGGTTTTTGAAATTGTTCATAATAGATTCATCCTTGAGACAATTCTGTATCAGCTGCATAACCTGCAAAACAGTTAAGTTTTGGTTGTTGGTACCCATTTAACTTTGGGTCCTTGATTGTCAGTTCTTGTCACATGTTCCTTTGGTATCCATACACATAATCCTTGAGGAACAACAATATGTCTATAGTAAAAATTTCTAACAGTGTGACCAACACATCTACAGTAAAAACATGCATTTCTAGCAGGTTTTCTTAAATCATTAAGCTTTCTAGCATTGGTTCTGTTAGAGTAACCTTTAAATCCAATTCCCTGCCTATTATTATTTCTGCTAGAGAAATTTAATACAACATCTAATTGTCACTAGCTTGAGCAAACTTTGCTAGCTTGCTAGTCAAGTAATTAATCTCTTCAACATGTCGAGGACAATTTTCACAATTTTTTACCACAGCAACAGTTTTAATTTCAACATTCTTAGCAGCAGATAAGGCTATCTCCAATTCCTTTTCTAATCTTTCATTTTCAGTAATAAGGCTATTAATTTGATTTTCAAAATCTCTTCTCTCAAAGCTTAGTCGATTTACCTTGAACTATAGTCATATTGCTTCAGCATGTAATTCTTTGAAAGCATCTTGCAACTGATAACGATCTAAAAACCGTTATTTTCATGCTTAAATTTGATAGTAAAACACACCCTTTATGGCTTAGAATGAACTTTAAATCAAGTAAAACACTTAGTTGAGTCTCTTGAGAGTCAAAAGTTGGTTTTAGAGATAGTACGCTTGTTTTGCATTGTTTTGCAGGGTTTTTAGATGAATTAAAGATGGAAGTGAAGTAAGGTGGACTTAGACCCATGAAAGAAGGAGAAAAATGATGAAAAGAAGGGTGAAGCAAGCCACTGAGCGCCAAAATGGTCCGTTGAGCACTTAGAGCGATTAGAGGGAAACCGCTCAGCGACAAAACTAACCGCTGAGCGGTCAAAGCGGCATAAGGCAAACCGCTGAGTGGTGAATTTAGGCGCCTCGGCGGTTGTCTGTTTTTTAGCTAGATTCTGTAAATCTTTCTATAATCTATCTGTTATCTTTTTGGGCTTATATATAGCCCTAGTGCGAATTAGAAAGGGAATCTTTTGGCAGAGAGAAATGTGTAGAGCTATTCCACACACCTTGGAGGAGGTTCCTTGGATGCTTAGGCTCCAATCAACCAAGTTTAGGGTTATTTCTTCCATTCTTTCATTATTTTCATCTAGTTTCACCATGGTTATGGTGAACTAAACCCTTTGTTGTTGGGGAACAATGTAATCTTTTGAAACTCTCA
>NW_014541837.1:1961978-1965426 GCF_000741045.1 Vigna radiata var. radiata
TATGCTCAATGCTTTTATTGTTTAACTCATTCAATAAAAGAAGTTTGTCTTTATCGATATGGGGACGTATGGTAATGTCATGAACTGGTGGGAAATTCCTTGATTATGCCAATATCGCCTAGGGATAGGGGTAGGACGGTCAATTGTATTTGCTTCCGAACGCATTGCATTATTGGTTACTAGGGGAGGTTAGGGATAGCAAGTCGGTAATTAATAATAGGTTCTTTTCACCAGGGGATTGGGTTAAGGGTAAATAAGAAAGTTTGCATGGCAATTAGATAAATAAGTGAAGTAAATAAGATGAGTAGATAGATGAGAGTGGATAAGATGAAATTGTAAGCCCCAACAACACCATTCATTCATAGTTTCTCAAAACCAATTGAATCAACTGCATTGCATGTTTATTTTTGTTCTTTGCATATAACCACTAAATTTATTCTCTTCTCAAATCTTACACGATTAGGTTACATGAAAGTTAAGGCCCAAGAGTCCTTTGGGAAAACGATACTTGGACTTGCCCGTTTATATTACTTGATAACGATTTGGTACACTTGCCAGGGACATAACAAGTTTTTGGCACTGTTGCCGGGGACTCATAATCTAACTTATCTAGTACTGTAAACTGATTAAGTTTGACTTGATTGTTATGTTTATGTTTATTTTTTTTTTGTTCTAATAAATGTTTTCTAGGGTTTTGTGCCTAACATTTGCAGAATGCAGTATGGACAAGAATTTGACTATATGGGCACTCAATTCTACCAAAATGATTTCAACCACTGGTGGGAACCTCACTCATACATGGATCAAAGCCAATTTGGGCAAGTTGTTGAGCAACAATTTACTCCGATTAAGAGGAGTGCAGAGTCTGATGAACTTTTTCAGAGGGTCATGAATTTGGGAGTATGCCATGACAAAAGCATAGAGGAGAATACAAAGAATGACGAATTTTTTCCGCAGGATATGTATACAAGATTTTCTTCTCATAGAAACATGGAAGAGAGGCAACAAAAACACTTTTCACCAATAGACATGTGGGAGTATGATCAACAACTATGCCAAAAGATAGCTGATTTGGTAGAACAACTCAAAAGCTCTAAAGAAAATTTTGACAAATTTCTGGAGAAGTATGATTCCAAGAGTTATGAAGTTACCTTCAGGAATTTGGAGACATCAATTGTTGAGGTTGTTGATTGGGAGAAGATAGAGAGAGAGGTGAAAAAGATAGAAGAGATAGAAACAGAAAAGGTTGTTGCTAATGAAAAGATAGAGGAGGAAAAGATAGAGATATATGAGGAGAAAATAAAGGAGAGAAACATGGAGAGAAAGGAGGAGAAGATAGAGGAGAAAAAATTGGAGAAAAAGGAGGAGAAGATTGTGGAAGAAAAGATAGAGAGAGATTTAAAGGAAGAAGAAACAGAAAAGTTGGTTGAGGAAGATAATGATGACGAGGGAGAAAAAGCAGTGGTTGAGAGAAAAGAAAAAAAAGAGAAAAATTGTGAAAATAAAGAAAGAAAGAAACATGAAAAAAAGAAAGTTGAGGGAGAAAAGTGAAAAAAAGAGGAAGAGAGGAAAGAAGAAAAGATCATATGAAAAACCCATTCCTCATTCAAAAAAATATCATAGGAAGGAAAAGAAGGTCAAGTGCTTTATGGAGATCTTCAATCAATTGGAGATTAAAGTTCCTATGATTGATATATGGAAATAGGTGCTCGGTGTTCTCAATTTTTTGAAGAAATGCAGCAGGAAGAAGAAAAAGAAAAGAATATCAAGGAGAGGATCAACACCTAGTGATGGGTGTTTGGGCCTTACCAGGTCAAGCTAATGACGTTAAAGAAGCGCTTGTCGGGAGGCAACCTAGTTTCTAACTTTTTCTTTTTGATTATTTGTGTGTTTAAGTTTTTTTTTTAGGTTATATGCTGCAAATGATGGCAGTGATGATAACATCTATTGATGGATGTTAGAAGATTTAGGTATCTACTGAAGGATATAGGAACGTACACCTACTGATGGGTGACGGTAAGATTTGGGTTAGGCTCGTGACGTTAAACAAGCGCTACCTGGGAGGCAACCCAGTTGATTGATTTATTTATTTATTTATTTATTTTTTGCATGTTTTAATTCTCGTTCTAGTCGCATATGTGAGATAAGTGATTCAGAATTGAATTTTGAAAGTTGAAATTGAAGGTTTAAAGGATTAAAATGTTTTAAAAAGAAGAAATAAAAAGGAGAGGGGTGTAAACCGTGCACCGCTGAGCGGTGACATCGTTGTGGGTACAAGCGTTTTAAAAGATTATCTGATTTTTCTACCCCTTAGGGTTCGCCCAAGCACTCTCTAATAGACCCATAACCTCTCTTTTACATTCAAACATTCTTTCAAAGATTTCCCAATACTTCTCCTATCATCCTCTCTCTTGAAAACCCAATTTTTATCACTTTTTCATCCAAGTTTGGGGTTTTGTGAGAGCCCAGCTATTTGGGGTTGATTCCTCCACATTCTTTGGAAGAACTTTTTTGTTCTTCTAACGCGTAATGAGATTTCTTGTGGTTTTGTGAATTGTACTTGATGCAGGCATGGTCTCCTCATCAGAAAAGAGGATCAAGACTATGGGAAACAAGAGGATGGAATCAGAGTTGAAGCAACTAAAGCTCCAGCTATGGAGGAATATGATGAGATAACATCTACTGATGGATGTTATCTGCACTAGAACAGGATTTTTCTTTTTCTCTTGTACTTTAAATTAGTAGTATAGGTTTTATTCTTGTGTCTATGTTTGGCTTGTACACTGATTCTGATTATGATTGAATTTTATTGTATGATGAGTTATTTACTACTGATGATTGATTGTGGATGATGATTGAGAATGTGTGAATGTTGATATCCAGGTTGATGGTTCACTAGCTATGTGAACATATGAGTAAGAGATTCATGATTGTGATTTTGATGCTAAGTGATGAAGGTTGAAAAACAATTATTTTCATATGTCATTTTAGACCAAATTACGCCCTTTACTACTTAGAATGAGCTTAGAGTCAAGCAAAACTCAATAAATGAGTCTGTAGAGAGTCAAAAGCTATTTTTAGCGATATTATGCTTGTATTGCATTGTTTTGTAGAATTTTTAAGAAAGTGAAGAATAGAGTTTAAGATAAAGGTCGTAGACTCAAGAAAAGAGAAGAAATATGAAGAATTGAAGAGTCGACGCATCGCCCCGGCGGCAAATTCCACCGTCGGGCGGTCCAGGGCGAGGAGTAGGCACCTGGCGTGGGCGCTGGGCGGATTTGCGATTAAAGGCAAACCGTCGAGCGTTAGACCCCTACCGCCGGGCGGTAGACCCCTACCGCCGGGCGGTAGTACAATTTGAGGGAAACCGCCGGGCGCCACACTTGTTCCGTCGGGCGGTTGTCTGCTGGGCTTGGGCCTGTTTTCTGTTGCGCTCCTCACCTATAAA
>NW_014541837.1:1965861-1983268 GCF_000741045.1 Vigna radiata var. radiata
ATTTACCATGACAATGGTGAACTAAACCCTATTGTTGTTGGGGGAAACAATGTAATCTTTGATACTCTCTTCAATTGAAACTCTTGTTTATTTATACGCTTTCCATATGCTCTGATTATTAATTGTTGGGTTCTCATCTGTGCTTAATGCTTTTATCGTTTAACTCATTCGATAATTGTTGTTTGTCTTTATTAATACGACGACGTACAGTAATGTCATGAACTGGTGAGTAATTCCTTGATTAAGCAATACCACCTAGGGATAGGGTAGGACGATCAATTGTTTTTCAGTTTTGCTCTATAATGCTTTATTAATTGCTAGGGGAGGCTAGGGATTGCAAGCCAGTAATTACTAATAGGCTCTTTTCACCGAGGGATCGGGTTAAGGATAGGCTAAGAAAGTTGCATAACAATTAGTTAATCAAGCAAATAAATTAAGAGGAGTAAATAAGAGAGGGCGGATATGAGGAAATTGTAAACCCCCAACAACTCCATTCATCCATCGTTTTCTTCTCGTCAATTGAATCAATCTCTTTTGCATGTTTATATTTTGTTCGCATACCCAATTAATTAATTTTTATTTTCAAGTCTTACGACCTTAATTCACACGAAGGATAAGGGCTTTCGAGTCTCTTGGGAAACGATACTTAGACTTACCATTTAATATTACTTGATACGATTTGGTACGCTTGCCAATCCGTTAACAAGTTTTTGGCGTCGTTGCCGGGGACTCGAGTTTTACTTTTTCCAGTAGTGTGGATTGAATGAATTTGACTTGGTTGTAATTATTTTTGTTTTATTTTTGTTTGATTGCATTTTATTTTATTTTTCTTCAAAAGTGCTTTTAGGGTTTGTTTCTTGTGTATGCAGGAAGCAATACATACTAGAAGCAGAAAAGACTAGCAACCTCTCTTAGAAGGTTTACCAGAAGGAAGGAGAAGGAGACGTCCTTCACGTGAGAGATCTCTTTCTCCTGAAGCATTTTCGCAGTCTTCTCTTGAGATTTCTGCACCAGATTTTGAGGAGATGACTAACCAACCTCCTCCTAGACGTACATTGGGGGACGCAACAAGCGCAGTAGGCCCCTTGAACTTCAACAGTATAGCGGTTCCAGTTGATAATGCAACCAACATGGTGATGAGTCCTGGACTCATCCAATTAGTCTAGAATAATCAATTCCATGGGTTGCCGAATGAGAATCCTTATAAGCATTTGACCATCTTTGGTGAGATTTGCAACACTGTCAAGATAAATGGANTGTCGGATGACAGAGTTAGACTCAGTTTGTTTCCTTTCTCTCTTGGAGGAAACGCAAAGAATTGGTTGAATTCTTTCCCTGAAGGAACTTTCAGGACTTGGGAGGCGGTGGCACATCAATTTGTCACTAAATTCTTTCCAATTCCAAACATTGATGAAGGGAAGCTAGAGATCTCTTCGTTTAAGCAAGGGATGGAGGAAACTCTCGGGCAAGCATGGGACAAATTTAAAGGTTTATTGAGGGCAACCCCAGTCCATGGATTCGATAAGACTTCATACTTACTTGCTTTCCTTGGAGGTTTACGTGCTCATTCCAAGATGATGTTAGATGCCTCAGCTGGAGGTAGTATCAAGAGAAAAACGGAAGACGAGGCGTATGACTTGATTGAAGAGATGGCCTTAAATGAAGTATCACAGAGGGAGAGGGGCATACAAAAAGGAGGACTCTTACATCTTCTGGCTGAAGATGCTGCAACTGCTCAGAATCACCTTCTCAGCCAAAAATTAGACAAGTTGACGAAGGTCCTCTCCGAACTTCCTAGGGGAATCAGAAATATTTCTCAAACACAACAACTTTGTGACTTATGTAGTGGTGACCATATCAATGGTCAATGTGCTTTCACTGAGGAGATGCAGCAGGATGTTAATTATATGGGAGCCCAATTTCAATATAAGTAAGGAAATTTCAACCAAGGTAATTCTAGCCAAGGTTGGAAAAATCACCCGAGTATTGGGCAGAGCCAGAATAATACATCTGGGCAAGTGGGCAACTTCCGACAACAACAACCCTCTCCCTTATGGCAGCAGGTGAACAACTTGACTGAGACAGTTAGAGAATTAACTGACAGATTTGACAAATTTTTGAAAGTTTATGAGTCTCAACAAGCTAGTGATCAGGCCAGCTTTAGATCACTAGAGACAAAGATTGGATAGCTGTCTAAGAGGGTTGAAACCACGGAGAAAAATCAATTTCGGGCTAACACTGACTTCAACCCAAAAGAGGAGTGCAAAGTTGTTATAACAAGAAGAAAAAGGAAGCCAGAGGAGGAAACAATTGAGATCGGAAGCAGTGAGGACGAAGAGGAGGAGAGGATTTGATGGAAGACCATCAAGGGCTCATATTGGACCTCTTACTAGAGCCATGACCAAGAAGATTCAAGAGGAAGAAGGATCACCTATCATTATGCTTCTATGGAAGGTGACTTATACTAATCCTTCTTCTCTAAACTAAAACAATTACACTTTGTGTTGTAAGGCCTAAAATAAAGCTTGGAGCAGCTTGAGCAGCTTGAGACAATAAAGGCCCAAAGCTTCTCGGACAAGGCAGCTGCAGCATGATTGGAACGGCCAGCCAAAAACCCAAAAGCAGCCAGCAAATGCTTTTCCATGTGATTTTGGATGACGTGGACAACAAGCATGGAACGTGCTTGGCAGCGTGGATTTGCTTCCTCCAAATTAAAACTGATTGCATTGGTTTTAGGAGGGAAAATGGGATCAGATTAGGGGCACCTCTCATCTATAAATAGAAGGGCCAATACATTGTAAAANCTTTTCCATGTGATTTTGGATGACGTGGACAACAAGCATGGAACGTGCTTGGCAGCGTGGATTTGCTTCCTCCAAATTAAAACTGATTGCATTGGTTTTAGGAGGGAAAATGGGATCAGATTAGGGGCACCTCTCATCTATAAATAGAAGGGCCAATACATTGTAAAAGTCACTTTAGAGCTTGACTGTTATGCTGCAGAAATGAATTTCCAGATTGCTTTGCTCTTGAGTCACCAATTCTCTTCACTTTCTCTACTCTTTCCTCTAGCTTCCTTCCATAGTGGGAAGGCCTTCTGAGCTGAGGAGATAACCCACACACTCCTACCATTTTCCAACACAGAAACACCATTGCACTCATCCATATCCACTGCATCAACAACATTATCCGCTGCATCACTCTGTTCGAAGTTTGCTTGCTGTTTGGGATTGCTTCACAATGATTCCAGACCTTGGCTAGCTTCTATCAGGATTCATAATAAGCATAAGAGATGCGAAGAGAAGAAAGCATAAAGAGAAAAAGAGAAGGAAGGTATTAAAGAATCACTCCGTAATATTCTTAATAAGGTACCCATTAATCCTAGAACATCTTTGCAAACTTCTGAATATGATGAGAGGATCAAATACTATCTGGGAAAGTTAATTGATCTGGGTTATGAAGAAAATCAAGAGCAGTTGGTTAAACCCAGGAAGAAGAACCATCCACAGAAAATGGAGGATTCAGGAGCTTTGACTCTTCCTTGTGTCATAAATGATGTAGATTTAGGAGAAGCTTTGATTGATTTAGGATCAAGCATTAATCTGATGCCTCTCAGTGATTTTAAGAAGATTAGAGGGATAGAATTAAAGCCTACCAAAGTGATCTTGACAGTGGCGGATGGGTCTAGGAAGAAACCAGTTGGAATGGTGGAAAATGCAATTGTCCGGATTGAGGAGTTGGAATTTTTGGTTGACTTTATAGTTGTAGATGTGACCAATGAGGCAAAAAATCCATTAATCTTAGGAAGACCGTTGATGCGGACTTCCAAGATGGTTATACGTATCCATGATGGAGGAATAAAGTTAAGGGATCATGACCAAGTGCTGATTTATGGCTCTAAAGAAACTGTACAGAGGACAATCAGGAGAGTCAAGTATAAAAGGGCCAAAAGTGAAGTTGCAAAGGAAGAAAAATCCACAGGTATTAATTTTCATTACAATTGTAATGCCTTGCAGATTCATGAGAAAAGGAAGGTGTGCAAGAAGTAATCAACCTCTTCAGAGGATATGTCATTCCTGCGGGGCTTTTTAGTGCGATTTAAAAAGAAGAAGTGGATTGTCAACAGGAATATAAAAGATGAAGGAATGATGGAGATTAGAAGACCATATTCTACAGTGGTCAAGAGGGTGGACAGAAGAAAATTGAGCCGATGGGACGATGAAGATCCTAAAGTGAAGAAAAAGAGTTGAATTGCTGGAAATCATTTTTTGTATTTTTAAGAACAATTTTCATTTTCAGTTATTTTCACTTTTTACTTTCATTAGAACATGTAATTTTTGAATTTTTGGAACAATTTTTGGGTAGCATCTACTGAGGGATGCTAAAAATTTTAAATACATTGAAGGATTCCAGGAAGGCACACATATTGATGGGTGTTGGAAGGAATTGCACTTACTGACAAGTTCTAAACAGGTTTGGGTCAGGCTCGTGACGTTAAACAAGCGCTACTAGGAGGCAACCTAGTTTTCTCTCTTTTACTTTTACTTTTTAAATTCCCAGAATAGGTTAATTTTAATTTCAGTGTGTATTCTTGGCTTGAATACTTTTTCTGAAAATGTTTGACTGACTGATGTGCATGATGGAACTATTTGATGATTATTTGATGTGGATGATAATTGAGTTGTGTTGTGTGTTAATATCCAGTGAAACAAATGTGTGATAAATTATGATTGTGGTTATGATGCTAAGCAGGGTGTATGAATGAATTTTGTGTGAGAAAGCATGTTGTGTGAGGTATTGAGCTCCAGAGTTTTTATTGTTGTATGCATTGCTCACAGGAAAACATGAATGATATTGCCTTAATCTTGATGATTGATTGAATTACATGTGAATGTNATATGATCAAGGCCATTTTTGANAACCCTTCTCTAGCCAAATTTTCACCCAAAGTGCTTGAAAATATTATACCCTTTTTGAACCTTAACCTTAAACAGGATGTGAACCTTTGTCTTGAAATTCTTTACCTTGAGTTGGGATGAGCTTACTTGTATGCGATGAAAAGGTTCAAGTTTGGGGTTGTATGGGGGAAAATTGAAAAGCAATTGTAAAGCATTGAGCTCAAATATTGATAAAGAAAAATGCATGATAAAAAGGAAAGAAAAGAAGAAAAGCATGAAAGTGAGCTCAATGTAAAAGAAAAGGGAAGAAGTTGGGAAGAAGTGGGATTGGTGAGGAAGAGAGTTGTGCTTACATTTTGAATACCATGGTAGCTCTCTTAACTCAAGGACTTTGTATTCCAGAAAAACCCATTCTTCTTGTTAGCCTAACCTCATTACAAGCCTTGGAAAAGTCCTTTTGATGGCATTTCCATGTAAAGATATTGATTGTTTAAGATGAATGGCAATTTTATTTCTTGTGATTTGTGAATGATAGAGAGTGGAGTGTCACCCTAAACACTTGAGTGATTGAGTGAAACACTTGCTTGGTATGAATTGTTAACTTTCGTGAGTGCATTTTTCCTTAGTGGATTGGTCATTCATAATGAGTAACATCTGTTGTGCAATCTCTGGATTGAAAGCATGCGTGCATCTTAATTTAATTTCATTGAAGATTTGAGATTGAGTAGTGTTTGTCATGTACTTTAGGAGTGTTGAATCATTGGATGAAATAGAAGAAAGCCAAGTTTTGTTTTGTTTGCTGTTTTATTTTATTTGCTTGAGGACAAGCAAAGTTCTAAGTTTGGGGTGTTGATGAAGGTTGAAAAAAAATTATTTTCATATGTCATTTTAGACCAAATTACACCCTTTACTACTTAGAATGAGCTTAGAATCAAGCAAAACTCAATAAATGAGTTTGTAGAGAGTCAAAAGCTACTTTTAGCGATATTATGCTTGTTTTGCATTGTTTTGTAGCATTTTTGAGAAAGTGAAGAATAGAGTTGAAGATAAAGGTCGTAGACTCAAGAAAAGAGAAGAAAATTGAAGAATTGAAGAGTCGACGTATTGCCCGGCGACAAATTCCACCGTCGGGCGGTCCAGGGCGAGGAGTAGGCACCTAGCATGGGCGCTGGGCGGATTTGCTATTAGAGGCAAACCATCGGGCGGTAGACCCCTACCGCCGGGCGGTAGTGCAATTTGAGGGAAATCGCCGGGCGCCACACTTGTTCCGTCGGGCGTTGTCTGCTAGGCTTAGGCCTATTTTCTGTTGCACTCCTCACCTATAAATAGCCCTATTGCGAGTTTAGATGCATTCTTTTGACAGAAGGGGGAGGCCAGACCTAATTTCACTCTCTGGAGAGGATCTCTTGGATGCTTAGGCTCCTTTTCATCTTATCTAGGATTTGCTTTTCCATTCTTCATTCATTTTTCATCTAGATTCACCATGACAATGGTGAACTAAACCCTATTGTTGTTGGGGGAAACAATGTAATCTTTGATACTCTCTTCTATTGAAACTCTTGTTTATTTATACGCTTTCCATATGCTCTGATTATTAATTGTTGGGTTCTCATCTGTGCTTAATGCTTTTATCGTTTAACTCATTCGATAAATGTTGTTTGTCTTTATTGATACGGGGATGTACAATAATGTCATGAACTGGTGAGTAATTCCTTGAATAAGCAATACCACCTAGGGATATGGGTAGGACGATCAATTGTTTTTCACTTTTGCTCTATAATGCTTTATTAATTGCTAGGGGAGGCTAGGGATAGCAAGCCAGTAATTACTAATAGGCTCTTTTCACCGAGGGATCGGGTTAAGGGTAGGCTAATAAAGTTGCATAACAATTAGTTAATCAAGCAAATAAATCAAGAGGAATAAATAAGAGAGAGCAGATAAGAGGAAATTGTAAACCCCCAACAACTCCATTCATCCATCGTTTTCTTCTCGTCAATTGAATCAATCTCTTTTGCATGTTTATATTTTGTTCTCATACCCAATTAATTAATTTTTATTTTCAAGTCTTACGACCTTAATTCGCACGAAGGATAAGGGCTTTCGAGTCTCTTGGGAAATGATACTTAGACTTACCATTTATTATTACTTGATACGATTTGGTACGCTTGCCAATCCGTTAACACTAAGCAGGATTCATGTGAGAAGTGAGAAAGCATGATTATGTGAGGTATAGAGCTTTAGAATTTTATTGTTGTGTGCACTGTTTACAGAGAATCATGAATGGTATTGACTTAATCTTGATAATTGATTGAATTGCATGTGTATGTCATATGATTAAGGCAATGTTTGGAAAGCCCTTACTTAGCCAAATTTTGACCCAAAGGATTTTAAATGATATACCTTTTTGAGCCTTGGCTTTAAACAATATAAAAGCCCTTGTTTGAATTGATTTACCTTGAGTTAGGGTTGAGAATAATTATATGTGTTGAAAAGGTTCAAGTTTGGGGTTGAATGGGTGATGAGTGCATATTTATGTCCACATTTATGCTTTAAAATTAAAATTTTTGATAGAATATTTGTGCTTAAATGATTGATTTGTAGAGGATTTGTGATTATTGGATTTAGCATGTTTGGAAATAAAAAGGGCTTAAAAAGTGATTTTAATTGCATAAATTATTCTTGGATGTTCTAATATTTATTTGTGCAGCTGAAATTATAAGTTTATTGGTCCAAATTACAATTTAAAGCCCAAAAATCAGGTTTTATTTGGAAAATAATGTACAGATGGGCCAAACAGGCAGTCTTTACCCTTGCACCTCCCAAAATTCCCTACATACACCTCTGGCCCAACACTAAGCTAAACAGTAATCCTATTCTGAATACACCTCCTAAGTTTCCGACACACACTCCTCCTACCACTAATTAAACCAGATCCAATCAGAACATGCCACTTCATCTTCTTGCCACGTCATCATCTTCCACACTAAAACCCTAATTTCCCTCTGCAATGAAACCCTAGCCGTCAACTTCTGCAAGCCGCCGTCAATGCCGCAAGACGCCGCGATGGCCAATTACCGAAACAGCCGCTCCCCACATCACGATTTCGCATCTCGCCGGACCACCACGCCGTTCATCACCTTCCTTCTTCTTCATCGAGGGGCCACCACCGTGAGGATTGCCGTACCACCATCAACATAGATCTGCACTCAGAAAACCAAGAAACAGGACGCAACCGCCTCTCATCTGCAGCAACCATCTTCATCCTGCAAGACACCATGTCGCGTTGCCAATCTCCTTCGTCTTCATAACCTGCGAACCAGAAACGCAAAGACAACCAACAGATCCACCACGCCGTCGTGAGATTCCATGGCCATAACCAAGAATCACGCTGTCCATCACCACCGCATCGCGTCGCGTCGCAAGCATCATCCTCCTCCTCCATGGCAACCATGCCGTCGGCCATCATTGCATCAACAGTCGCGAGCGAGCAGCCGCTGCAAATCTGCCGCGCCACCACCTGCAAATCGAACAACCCAACAAGAAACCCAAAATCGCATCAGTTTTCATCGCGAGTTCATCATCGCACAACCATTCACGCCGTGTCGCGACCTCCATTCTCCTTCATCATCGTTTTTCCTTCTCCACCTGAATCAAAGAAAACCAGACGCACAATCAATTGCATTCAAACTACAGCGCCAACACCATGGGTGAGCCAATTTGCGAAGGAAGCAAGGAACGACGACATGGGGAAAGCCCTCTTCCAATTCGAATTCCTGGTGCGAGAATTCCCTAATCTGCAAAACCCTAATTTTGGGTAGAGAAGGGGGCTGACACATGTCAGGTTCCCATTGGCCACGTCATTTGGTCAAAACTGGTCAACATTATTAAAGTCTGGTCAAAGCTGGTCAAACAGGCCTTCTTTGGTCAAAGTCTGGTCAACTAAGGAATTTTTCTGCAATTTTAAAAAGAAAGGAGGGGCTAAAGTGCAGATAGTGGAAATTTTGGAGCATTTGTGCAATTTTGGAAATTCAAAAAAGCTTAAAGATAAAATTTAGTTATTGAATTAATTCAATTTGGGAATANCAACAGAAAATATCTTTCAAATAATATTATAATTATCTAAATCTTTTAGTTATTTGGAAGATATAAGATAAAAGATTTTATCAACTGAATATTCAGAGTCCAAGCCCAATAAAGTCTATATAAAGAGACCCAGGGGAGGTAGAAAAGGGAGCTTCATTCATTCATTGATCCACCACTCCTTTCACTTTTCTTTATGTGTTTCACTCCATTCGTGGAGAGCTAAACTCCTAGGGCTATTCTGCTGTAATTTCAATATGGATTCTGAGGTTAAGTGAATTAATGCAATTGTTTTTATTTTATTATTGATTTAAGTTTTCTCTCTCTATGTCTTTCATCTCTCTATCATATTAAAAGCAAATATTTTTTCATCATTATGTGTTTGAATCTACCTACATATTAATCATATAATCATATTAATTATATGATTAAATGGTTTTTACTATCAATTGAGAATTTACTTTGATTGATTAGCTTTTAATTTGGTTAAGAGATTCAAGAATAGACATGATTAAACACAATAAAATTGATTGAGAATGTACTTTGGTTGAATTTATTGTGAATAATCTAGAAAGGTCTTGCATTTGATTGAGAATGTACTTTGATTATCTGCATGATCGCCCTCAAATTAATTAAGAATATACTTTAATTAATTTGAAACTTAAACAATAATCAATTGAACAATGATCTGTGAATAATCGATGACGAATCTATTTTGGAAAAGCAGTGGAATAGCCTGTTTCTTTATAATTGTTTTTAGGTTTCCTCTTTGTTTTACAACATTCTTTAAATATTCTCACTTGTAATCATTACTCATAAGCATTGCATAGCATTCATAAGAGTCAAATATTCGAAAGCAATTCCGTGTTCGTTGGGAGACGACTTAGGGTTACTTTAGCCCTATCTACTTTCTTGAATACTACTAGGCAATACTGAAGTTCCCTTAAAAAGTAGTATTAATTTGATAGCTTCAACGACAACTTATCAATGGGGAAATTGAAAGGCAAAAGAAAAAGGAAAGCATTCAGTTCAAAAGATGGAAAAGAAAAATGCATGCGAAAAGAAAAGAAAAGAAGAAAAGAGAAAAAACATGTAAAGAGAACTCAATGTAAAATGAAAAAGGGAAAAAGTTGAGAATGAGTGAGATTGGTTAAAAAGAGAGTGTACTTGAACTTTGAATGATGACTTAAACTCTCTTAACTCAAGGATTTCGTATTCTCGAAAAACCAATTTTCTTGATAGCCCAGCCACAATACAAGCCTTGGAAAAAGTCCTTGTGATGACATGTGCATGTGAAGATTTTGATTGTTTTAGATGAAGGACAATATTGTTTTATGTGACATGTGAACAGTAGAGAGTAGAGTGTTAAGTCCCTGACAAGTGTACCAGATCGTTATCAAGTAATATAAATGGGTAAGTCTGAGTATCGTTTTCCCAAAGGACTCTTAGGCCTTAACTTTCATGTAACCTAATCTTGTAAGACTTGAGAAAAGAATAATATTGGTGGTTGTATGCAAAGAACAAAAATAAACATGCAATGCAATTTATTCAATTGGTTTTGAGAACTATGGATGAATGGTGTTGTTGGGGTTTACAATTTCATCTTATCCACTCTCATATATGTACTCTTCTTATTTAATTCACTTGTTTATCTAATTGTCATGCAAACTTTCTTAATTACCCTTAGCCCAATTCTTTGGTGAAAAGAGCCTATTACTAATTACCGGCTTCCTATCCCTAGCCTCCCCTAGTAACTAATAATTCAATGCGTGCTGAAGCAAATGCAATTGACCGTCCTATCCCTATCCCTAGGCAATAACACATAATCAAGGAATTTCCCACCAGTTCATGACATTACCGTACGTCCCCATATCGATAAAGACAAACAATGTTTATTGAATGAGTTAAACAATAAAAGCTTTAAGCGCAGATGAGAACCCAACAATTGATAAGCAAGTATATGACAAGCATATGAAAATAAATAAGAATTTCAATATATGAGAGTTTCAAAAGATTACATTGTTCCCCAACAACAAAGGGTTTAGTTCACCATAATCATGGTGAAACTAGATGAAAATAATAAAAGAATGGAAGAAATAACCCTAAACTTGGTTGATTGGAGCCTAAGCATCCAATCATAGATGTTCTCACCAGCTTCCATTCTGAACAACTCATATTCTTGAGTCAATGAATTCTTCCTGGCTCTCTTGACTTCATTTGTACCTTTATGTGTTACCTCTAGAACATCCCACATCTCCTTAGCAGACTTGCACTGGGATATCTAATAACGGTTTAAAAACAGTTATGTTCATGCTTCATTTGAGATCAAAATACACTCTTTAAGGCTTAGAATGAGCTTAGAATGAAGCAAAACACGTAAGTTGAGTCGGTTGAGAGTCAAAAGCTGTTTTTAGAGATATTATGCTTGTTTTGCATTGCTTTGCAGCATTTTTGATGAAACTGAAAAATGGGATTGAAGATGGAAGGTCTTAGACTCAAGAAAGAAGAAGAAACATGAAGAAAAGAGTCTAGAAACCGCCCAACGCCAAAATTCACCACTGGGCGGCCAAATGCGAGGAGAAGCCACTGTCTCGTGCCCAGCCAGGCAGTTTTGCGACTAGAGGCAAACCGTCGGGCAGCACAACTCACCGCTGGGAGGTGGCGCGATGATGAGGAAACCGCCGGGTGCCAAAAGTGCGACGCCGGTTGTTTTCCTGCTAGGCTTGGGCCTAAATTTTGTGACGCTCCTCGGCTATAAATAGCCCTAGTGCGACTTTAGATGTATTCTTTTGACAGAAGAGGACGGCCAGACCTAATTTTCACTCCTTGGAGAAGATCTCTTGGATGCTTAGGCTCCTTTTTATCCAATCTAGGGTTTGCTTTTCCATTCTTCCATTATTTTTCATCTAGTTTCACCATGACAATGGTGAACTAAACCCTTTTGTTATTGGGGAACAATGTAATCTTTTGAAACTATCTTTTATTTAAACTCTCATTTATTTATATGCTTGTCGTATGCTTTGATTATCAATTGTTGGGTTTCTCATCTGCGCTTAATGCTTTTATCGTTCAACTCATTCGATAACTGTTGTTTGTCTTTATTGATACGGGAACGTACGGTACTGTCATGAACTGGTAAGAAATTCCTTGATTAAGCAATACCACCTAGGGATAGGGGGGTAGGACAATCAATTGCTTTTGCTTCTGTTTATCATGCATTATTAATTACTAGGGGAGGCTAGGGATAGCAAGCCAGTAATTAGTAATAGGCTCTTTTCGCCGAGGGATTGAGTTAAGGGTAGACTAAGAATGTTTGCATGACAATTAGATAACAAAGCGAATCAAATAAGAGGAGTAGATAAAAGAAAGTGGATAAGATAAGTTGTAAAGCCCAACAACTCCATTCATCCATAGTCTTTTTCTCGTCAATTGAATCAATCGCATTTGCATGTTTACTTGCTGTTTCTTGCATCCAAACCAATTAATTTCCCTTTGCAAGTCTTACGATTTCACTTTACACGAACGATAAGGCCTTCGAGTTCCTTGGGAGGAACGATATTGGGTGTGCCAATTATATTACTTGAAACGATCTGGTACACTTGCCAGAGTGTTAACAATATCCTGAAAAGTTAATCAATAGTTAGCGCTGAGTAAAATAATATTTCTAGCTTTAACATCATACTGAGCTTTCCTATTCTCATCTACAGTCCACTTAGTAAAAGGTTTCAAAACAATTTTACTATCAACAATTTTTGTAGGTACAAATGGACCATTTAGAGTTGCATCCAAGATTCCTCTATCTTGCGATTCAAGGAAGATCTGCATGCGAATTTTCCAAAAAGGATAGTTTTCTCCAGGAAACAGAGGTGGTCTGTTTGTTGATGCACCTTCACCAAAAGTTTGAAAATTTGAAGCCATCCCCAGGTTTTACAGTCGAATAGAATAAAAACAGAGTCGACTGAATTTTCAAATATCTTATGAAAACCAGCTTTGGTGCCAATTGTTAGGAAACAGGTTGGCTTCATTTTACATCAAGAGGGGAGGTGAATTGGTGTTAGTTCAAATTTAAAATCTTTTCGCAATCTTGGTATGAAAATTCAAAGCTTTTGATCTTTCCTTGAAATGCAAGTTATTAAAAAATGTATTGCAGCGAAAAAACGTAGTTGACTGTTAAACAAGTATAGTCGACTGAATTTAAAGAGTGCAGGGATAGAGAAAATCAAACACTGATTTTTATACTGGTTCGGCCAACAATGCCTNCATCCAGTGTCCTTCCAACCTTGGAAGCAAATGCACTATAATGAATGCATTTTTTACAGCAAGGAATTTATAGAAGCACCGCGCAAAAATATAAATCTCCTCTCTAAACCAAAACCAAATATAGCTGCACACAAAAACCAGAATTGCAGCAAGAATCCCCTCTCCTGCAATCTACACCCACGTTGAACAATCCTCAACGTGTCACCAACACTCTTGACAGGATGCCAAGCCTATCACAGCACACTTCATAGGTTGCCAAGCCTACAGTGAAATGCAACAGTCTTCACAAGATGTCAAGCCTTCAAGATTAAACCAGAAGCACCTTCTTTGTGCAGATGTTGATCCAACAGTAAGCGCAAATGACTCCTCAATCTGAATCTCTCTCAAGAAAGATCACCACCGTCTTCTTGGAGAATTCTTGGAGCTTCTGAAACTGATAGCTTTCTCTGAAACAGGACTATGAAAATGTTAGATTACAAAAGTCTTAGAACAATTCGTGGTCTGTTTCTATTTATAGTTTTCCTGTCAGCCTCAGTCGAATAGCCTACTAATACAATCGACTGTATTAAGTCAGTTATAACAGACAGTCAACACACAGGCTCATCAGTCAACAAAATCAATGCACATTTATGACAGTTGACCCAGTTAGTTAATCCTAAATAACTTTTGAAAATATAGCCGTTGGAGCAAGTAGGCAAAATAGAATTCCAAATAAAACAGTAATACAGTCGAATAAGTGATTCACACTGTCGACTGACTCATGAAAAAACACTTTGAAATTTTTTTCATCTCAAAATCTCATCAAGTACACGAGCACAAAATATGTACAAAGATTTTAGCTTAGTCGACTCCATTAGTCAACTGAACTAGACCTTTGTCACAACAAATATACGTTCATAAAAGTACTTGTGAGCTTTTCTTAAGAAATGTGTAAAAGTAATCAAAATCATTTTAACATAAATACAAGCATGTTCCAAACATATAACACATAGTCAATCATAGGAACACCCATGCAAAATAACAAAACATGTTCAATAAAGATATTCTTCAAAACAATATTACACACCAACTGAACATGTAGCACTGGAACATATGTACTGTTATTAAGCAGTGTGTTGTCATCATCAAAAACTAGTTTGATATGGAGTTTGTGTCGTCAAAAATCTCAACATTCATGACTTTAAAAGCTAACATCTCCTCCCTTAAACTTGCATTGCATAAATAAACATGTTGCCCCTCTTTTTCATAGCTTGGTTGCTCAAAATCCTTAGCATTTCACTCTTTCAGAATTTAATTGTAGCTTTTCACCGTGCTCAACTTCTTTGAATTGCCCATTCTTAGTTTGCAATTTTTTTTGTTTTTATGCTATTGGAAAGCTTAAACAAGCTTAAATTGGTGTTCTAAAGTTGATATCACTGTTCATTTGGTTATATTTCAGCTTATATGCAGATTTGGTCTTAAAACCATCACTTTTTGAGTTAAAATGGAAGTAGAGTGGTGATTTTGAATTGTAAGTTGTTTATAACTCATTTCAAAGTTTAAACACAATTAAAATAATCAAAGAAATATGTTTGAACTTTCAGTTGAGTGTGTCAAACACTTCCATACGTTTTTAGGTATCAAACCACCAAATTAAGAACTTTTTCTGGTGCAGTATTCAATTTAAGATACTGTTTGATTAAAATGTTTGCCTAATGGTGTAATTTGTTGCATGAATTAGCTATAGCAAGGGTGATTTTCGAATTTTGATGATTTGATGGTATTGAATTTTGTTGTTTTTATGCTATGGAAAAGACTTTTTTCTTTTCTACTTGCATCTAAACTCTGTTATACTTCATTGTCTAGGGTGTGATTATTTGACATGCTTTAGAGTTTGATATGTGGCTTATTTCTTTCTATGGTATTTAGGTTGGTATGAATTAATAAGTAAGATTATTATATGTTGGTATTTAAAGATTATTATATGTTGCAAATGTAGGTTTTTGGAGGAAGACCTAGTGTTCAATTATTAGAAGTTGGTGCCAAATTTTGGAGGGGTTGCAATTTAGGAGAAGTTGAGCATCTAAAAAAAGTATGTAGTTAATGATATTTAATTGTATTTTTCAAAGTCCTGTTATTTTTGCCTTAGGTTCATCTTTTTGCATGAACTTGGTTTGTTTCTTTGTATGAAAATGCTTTTTAATTTCTGCTTCTAGGTTCCTCTCTTGTGTTGCTTGGTTCGAATCCCTCTGTGGAGTAGGGATTGTTTGTAATAGTCCTCCTTAATAAACATTCAAAAACAGAGTGTGTGTGAGACACAATTACAATGCTCGAAACTTGATCTCACTCTCTCCCTCTCTCTCCAACATCCAAGGACATTTAAAATAATTGTTACTGTTTGAAAAAAAACACATAATACTAAAGTAGCTTAAGAAACTACAAAGACACTGTTCTAACAAGTTTAGAATGGTAAAACCTAGCTAATAAAAAGATGACACTACCAAAAGTATCTAAAACTCTAAATATGACAACCTATAACCTAAAACTAGTAAGTAGAATAGGCTAAAAGTGCTAAAATTTGCAAATTGCACTAAACTAGCCTAAGAAACTTCTAAGAAACTGTCCTAACAAGTTTAGAATGGTAAAACCTAGTTAATTAGAAACTCAAACTACAAAAACAACCTAGAACTCAAAATATGACACCCTAAAACCTAAAACTAGTTACTAGAATAGGCTAAAAGTGGTCATAATGCATAGTGCATTAAAGTATTAACCATAACAGTAAAAAAACTATCTACACAAGTTTTAAAACATACAAAGGAATATAAGATTTGACTATTAAGGACCTAAAATTACACTACTTAAAACCTAAAAAGTGTACTATATAGGTAACAATTTCGAAATTGACCTAAAGAAACCTAAGAATGTGTAATGCTCTTATCCTAACAAGTTTAAAGAACTTAAATAAAGCTAAGAAAGATGTCAAACTGGATCAAGTAGGTAAATCTCAAAATTTGGCTACTTAAACATAAAAAGTGTACTAAATAGGTGAGAAAATGGGAATTGACCTAAAGTAACCTAAGAGTGTGTATTCTACACATCCTAAGAGGTTTAAAGTTGTTAAAGGAAGGTAAGAAACATGTCAAAATAGATGAAGTAGCTAAATCTCAAAGTTTGCCTACTTAAAACCTAAAAAAGTAGATGAAATTCTATCACGTTTTAAACATCATTTTGAACTTGTTCAACCTTTTAAGCAGCCCAAAAACTGCACAAATCGAAATCAAACCTTGCTATGGCCAATCTTGCAATAAAACACTAATTCACACTACAAAAATTCAAGTTTAAAAAAAATCAAGGGTTGTTTCAAAAATAAAACTGACTGAATGAAGTGAAAATGAGTGACTTTAGATGTATCTAAACTCTAAAATGAGTCAAAAACATATTATAGTACACATTCACTATTTCACTTCGAATTTTGACTAAGAATGTGATGGTTTAAGATGCAATTATGCATATAGGCTCATATATGACCAAATGAATAATGCTAGCAAGTTTTAAACATCATTTCAAATTTGTTCAACCTTTTAAGCAGCACAAGAACAAGATAAATCAAAATCACACCTTGCTATGGCCCATTAATGAAGGTAGGAAAGTAGTGAAAAGTAAAGAATAACCTAAAACTCAAAGTTTGAGTTGTTAGTACCTAAAAAGTGTACTTTTAAGGTTAGAAATTATCAATTCACCTAATGTAGACTCTTTTTAAGCTAGACACACATCCTAACAAGTTTAAAGTAGAGAAATCAAGGTACGAAAACAATGAAAAGCAAAGAATAACCTAAAACTCAAAGTTTGAGTTGTTAGTACCTAAAAAGTGAACTTTTTAGGTAAGAAGTTGTCAATTCACCTAATGTAGACACTTTTTAAGCTATGTAAACATCTTAACAAGTCTAAAGTAGTGAAATCAAGATAGGAAAGTAGTGAAAAGCAAAGAATAACCTAAAGCTCAAAGCTTGAGTTTTAGTACCTAAAAAGTATAATTTTAAGGGTAGAAATTATCAATTCACCTAATGTTAGACTCTTTCTAAGCTATGTAAGCATCCTAACAAGTCTAAAGTAGTGAAATCAAGGTAGGAAAGTAGTGAAAAGCAAAGAATACCCTAAAACTCAAAGTTTGAGTTGTTAGTACCTAA